>NC_059117.1:39369635-39537135 GCF_020740685.1 Jaculus jaculus
AATATAAAATTTATATATTTCTTGTGGGACTGAGGATTGATCCAAGGACCCTGAGCATGCTAGGCAAGTGCTCTACCACTGAACTATATCCTCAGACACCCTAGAAAAATATTTAAAAGGTTAATAAAATGTCCCTTTTGGGCTGGAGGTACAGACATTGCTTTACCATTTCTTAGGGCTGTGTTGTTATGGGACAAAGTCGTTTTCCCCAAAATACAGTGCCCACTCCCCTCATGCCACATACATGGAGAGGTATTTGTTATTATGTATTGTTGCAGTTACCTTCTATTACGGTAAGTGTTTGGGGCTTCTATTTATAAGTAGTGACAAAGTTTCCTCTTAAAGTAAATTTATATAAATACAAAATAATTCTAATAAGTAAAATATTTAGTAGACAAGTGGCCTGCAGAAAATGCTTTAGAATTCATGACAATGGCGGTTAGTGAATGATGAAAATTTGTGTATTAACTCTGTTGGGTCAAGGTGCAAAAAAAGGATTAGATAAAAGATATTGTTAATCAGTATATTGTGGAAACCCAGCAATTATTAAATAAAATACCAAATAACACAATTTAGAATTTATATAAAGCTGTTAAAACTGCTTAGATAATCATTGCTGATTCTGATGTGTTCCTAACTGGTCTAGTTTTAACCTCCCTGTTGCTATTGGACAAGAGAGCTTCAGGGGGGCTGGGAAGATGGCTCAGTGGCTGAAAGTACTTGTGAGCAAGATGACTTTAGGGCTTTTAGTCTCTAGCATACTTGCATTGTGGGTGAGAATTTGTTACTTTTCAAATCCATGTTGTTGACCAATAAATTACTTACTCAGAATGTATCAGGTATCATTAAAACCATTACTTAGTTACAAAAGCCTGGACATAGTGACTCATGTCTGTAATCCCGAGTTGTGGAGGCTGCAGAGGAAGGATTCCTGCAAGTCTGAGGCCGTCTTGGGCTACTGAATGAGATATTGCCTCAAAAAGAAAATCATACGATGTTAAATGTCTTCAAGAGGATTTGGAGGGGAAAATCCTTAGTCTGGAAGACTCTCTGTCTAAATATAGAAGCACTTTGGGAAACTTTCAAGCTTGTTCAGCTACAGGGAATTGTGTTTAAAGAACTCTTAGAGGAAGTCCCAAAGCACTCTGGACCGACAGAGAACTGTGGCTGAAGAGAAGTGGGTGGCATGCTGTGTACACTAGAGGCCCTGTGTGACTTAGGGACACGCTGCCTACCCCTCTCTCTGCTGGGCACCTGTGCCCAGTCTACTATGAGACTTGTGGGATATGATGTGCCCATTGTTGACTAGCTGTCAGGATGCTGGAAAGAGCTATGTAGCACACAGCCTTTTGAGAAAGAGAAGCCATCAACTGCAATGGACCCTGCAAGCCTTACGTCTGGCCTAGACGGGCCAAATGTGCCAACTGGTGCAATGGTGGCATGTCTGTTATGGGGAAAACCAGTGGCTTTTTGATTGGACTTGAGGCCCACTCCATGGGAGGGAATTCATGCTTGGAACTGAAAACCTAGTTAAAAGCCTATAGCAAGAGGTTATAAACCTTGGGGAAGAAATTACTACTGTTGTATGCCTAAATGTATATATTATGTCTACCAAATTGCCCTCAAAACACTTAAGTTATACCCATATATTAATGCTACTCTCACTTTTTGTTAGGGAAACTTCTCTTCAGATGGTGGTGACCACTTGAGCTGAGCAAAAGTGACAGGGGAATATTCAGCACTAAGTCAGACATCTCTATCACATTCTCCAAGGCTCAGGGTCCATTGAGGACAAGGTGGCCAAAAGAATGTAAGAATCAAAGGAAGAGGAAGAGAGGGATTGCTCACCATGCTATCTTCCAGACACAAAGGGGCCTTGATGTTCAGGGCCTCAAACCAGGTAGGCTTGTGTAGGTTGACACTATTTATATAAGACATGCATAGCAATGACATAAAAATAGAAGTGAGTCTAATTAGAAAGAAGAAGGGGTTCAGTGAAGGGAGGATTTGGGAGGGGGAGATGGGAGTCATGGGAGGGGATTTTAATCAAGGTATATTGTTATACTTATAGAAGTTTTCAATAAAAAGTATAAAAGAAAAGAGAGAAAGAAGGAAAGTTCTGACCTGGAACAAATTTCTTTCTTTTTTTTTTCTCAATTTTTATTAACATTTTCCATGATTATAAAAAATATCCCATGGTAATACCCTCCCTCCCCCCAGATTTATTTCTTATTCTCTGTATAAATGGCATTTTATGTCTACCACATGGTCAAGGGGATATGTGTGTGTGTACGTACATATGTATATATACATACATATGTTTAATTGCATTTTAGTACATGTAAATAATGTGAAGTGATCAAAGCAACTGGCATAGTGATTAACTCAGATGCTTACCATTTATTTGTATTGGACATATTTAAAATGCTCACTATAATTTTGAAATACTCATGTAACTATTGTCAGCTATAGTTATCCTACTACGGAAGAAAACACTGGAAGCTATTCCTCCTACCCAGTCCTACCCCTGCACCATGACATGGTGATTATGTATTTCCTCTGATACTATTTCACAGATGTCTTGCCAAAGAGCCAAATACATATTCATATGTGTGACTATGCACAAGTAAATATATGTAAATACATATAAGTTAAGGGGAAACCTAACCAAACAACCAAGGCTATAAATTCCTTTTAGGGCCCCGAGTTTCTGCCTTATTGATTGCTGTACACCCCCAGCAGCCAGAAGGAACAAACAAAAGGATGAATAGAAAAGTTAGTTAATGGAACTTAATGGTGGCAAGGATGCCTATCTTCAGGACTTTCAGTGAATGACCTATTTTGAGGACCAGCTGAAGTGGTTGGAAGGATGTGATAATTGAAATGGGGTGAGCTCTGCAGGTTCATGCACAGGATGAGGGGGTGGCTGATGAAATGGAAAATGGGAATCTGGGGTGTTCCAGGAAGGAAGAATACTAGCAGTGGGTGAGGTTTGGGAACCTGAGTGAGTCAAAGGCGATTTGGGTTTTGATCAGGGAGACGCTTGGTGAGGATTGGCACCATCACAGTCATTCTTTGGGATGCTCGTCCAGGATTAGCTTGCTGAGTAAGTCAGCCCTGGGCTCGGAAGACATGACTCAGTCTAGGCAGCTGCCTTGGGCTTGTGTGTTGTAGAAACAGTCAGGAGGCTCCATGTTGGTGCTTGGGACTTGTCCTGCAGGGTTTCCCATGACACACCTCAGTAATCTGGATGGGGACAAATGACAGATAAATGAGCCTTCTAATCTCCCCTCTGCTCCCCCCATCCTTCCCGGTCTCTTCCATTCTCCACCCTCTATCCTGCGAGGCATGGTATGGCTTCCTCCTCTTCCCCAAGCTTCCCCAGCCAGCTGCCTTGGGAGAACAAATCCAGTCCTCTGAACACTTCTTATCCCCAGGCCTGTGGCATTTGTTTGACACTGCTCTGTCTGGTGGCCAGCTGGGCATGCAAGTCTTGTCCCCTTAACTGGATGACACGGCTGGGAGGGCAGGGTCTGCACTTTCTGTGCTCTCTGTGGCACTTTTCCACTCCTCCCATGGGAACCATCCAGGCTGGTTGACTGAAGGGAACTGGGGAACAAACAGCTCCTGGTAACTCACCAGTTCCAGATCCTCTTTTAGGGGGTTATTCAGCCCACACAGGACCTCCGATGAGTCATGAACTAGCTTTCCAAAAGACAGAAGGAAGTGACTTCCGGGAACTTTACAGTGCAAAGAAGGGCAGTGTCTTCTCTTAGTGGAGCAGTGCCATTCAAAGATGCCCCCTGGTGCATGCCACAGCAACTTGTTCTGCAGTGAGCTGTGTTGTGTTGTTCAAAAGCTCTGCCGGCATGATTACAGGCAGATTATTTTAGTTAATCTACCCTGGAGAAACACACATGCATGCACGCACGCACACGGAAGAAGTGTATTCATACTGGAAGGCTAGTGACCTAGCTTCAAAGGCCTGTCTACAACGGTCCTGAATTAAAAAACAAAATAAAAGCATGTTGTAAGTGAAATGATAAGGTGTTGTCTATGACATTAGCCTCCACCTGAGACACAGCATTTGCCATGGACCATCCATCCTAACCCTGTTTCCTTGAAAGAAGAGACCCAGAAACAGGTAGGAGTTGGGAGCACCTGGTTGACTGTCAGAACCTCAAGGAAAAGGGCTACTTAGCTGGAGACAGGCCCATGACATGGCTTGTCCTCAGGCCCAGCTCCAAGCTGACATCCCTAGGGACAGAGGTGAGAAAATCTAGCTCATTTTCTTTCTCCTTGTGTTCTGGACTGTGACAATAATTCCCTATGGGTGTTTAAGTTCACTCTTTTTTGGGGTGAAAGAGTGGAGTTTTCTAAGCTAGGTACCTGCTTTTTTTTGTTGTCGTTTTAATTTTTTTTTTTTTTTTTTTTTTTTTTTTTATTTGAGAGCGACAGACACAGAGAGAAAGACAGGTAGAGGGAGAGAGAGAGAATGGGCGCGCCAGGGCTTCCAGCCTCTGCAAACGAACTCCAGACGCGTGCGCCCTCTTGTGCATCTGGCTAACGTGGGACCTGGGGAACCGAGCCTCGAACCGGGGTCCTTAGGCTTCACAGGCAAGCGCTTAACCGCTACACCATCTCTCCAGCCCCGTTTTAACTTTTGAATTGACAATTTTCACCCAGATGTATATATAATGTATTTCAATAATACCCTCCTGGTATCTTCTTGTCCCCCATGCCCCTTTCACTGAATCTTTCCAACTTGCCTTCCTTCTACTTTAATTTTTCCCCTCCTCCACCATGACCATGATGGACTTTTGATGGGCCCAATATTGTTCAGGTAATGACAGTGAGGTCATGAATGCAATAGGCACTTGGTGTCCAGAAGGCAGAAGTTACAAAGTTTCCTAATGCCTGTGTCTGGGGTGGGGGACATACATTCAAACAACCACAGATAGTAAGAAGTGTAACTTCCATGTCAGTTGCAGGTGAGTAAGCAGTCATCAGCCAGGCTGCTTGCGCCTCCTTCCTGTGTCTTTGGACATCTTTGCAGCTTGGTTATTCTGGTGCAATGCAATACCAGAGAGCTTGTATTCACAGTGCCCTGAAACAAAGGCATATTTGGAGTTCCCCACTAGCTTGGGGTGCCAAGGCTTGGTTTTCAAGGTTGCCCAGTGTCTATCCTTCCCCAGGCCCTGCAGGACAGTCTACACTCATGACACAAAAGCCAGATGGTCTTTTATTGATAGTAGGAAAATTTGCCTCTCGAACCACTTAAGACAATGCAGGAGGGGCTAAAGTTTTGTGACGAGGTGGCTTTTGTGAGCAAACCACAACATCAACTTTGGAGCACTTTAATATCCATACTCCCGATTCCGTTCTCAGCCAGGTGACCTCAGGTAGCTACCCAAGGGTAATGTTTTTGTGTTTTTTGAGGTAGGATTTCATTCTAGCTCAGGCTGACCTGGAATTCACTATGTAGTCTCAGGGTGGCCACGAACTCATGGTGATCCTTCTACCTCTGGCTCCTGAGTGCTGGGACTAAAGGCGTGCGTCACCATGCCCGGCTCCAAGGGTGTTTTTGATCTTTAGGAGGAGCTATATCCCAGGCCCTGGAATAGCTTCTACAACTGGTCTGTTAGACTTGAAAGGCTCCAGATCCTAAATCTCTGCTGGCCTATGGTTTTTCTTCTGTTCCACAATTCTAGGCTATCTGCCTGGGACACAGTCCCCAGGGGAGGGGCCAACCAAGAAAGTCTGGCAGCCAGAATCCCCACGCTGACTCTCGTTAATTATCCTCCCTTGGCTCTGCTTTCAAGCACCCAAACTGTCTCCAAGATCATCAGCTACCAAACCCATCTAGAGCGGAAGTCGATCTGCAGAGATGCCCAGGGCTGAACCTATGCCCACCGCAAACAAGATGGCGCTGTGCTCTGAGCGTTAACTGAGCAGTTCATCCGCCCAACACATCTGAAAATTCTGCCTGTGCAAGGCCTGGGACAGACAGCCTGCAGAGCTAAGGCTTTGTCTCTGTAGCTGGAAGAGCCAAGCTGAAAACAAGCAAGCAGGGAAACTTAAGGGTCAGAACGAAGCGGGGCTGTGTAGGGGCTTGGTCACCACTCCTCAGAGTTGACTGCTCCTCAGTTTAGGTTGCTGGGGTGACTATGAAACCCACTGGCCAGTCACCACCTTTGTCTTCAAGCGCACCCTATCTTGATGCGGCAGCTCCTCTAGACGGAATAAAACACACACTGTTAGGCTGGAGAGATGGCTTAGCGGTTAAGCGCTTGCCTGTGAAGCCTAAGGACCCCGGTTCGAGGCTCGGTTCCCCAGGTCCCACGTTATCCAGATGCACAAGGGGGCGCACGCGTCTGGAGTTCGTTTGCAGAGGCTGGAAGCCCTGGCGCGCCCATTCGCTCTCTCCTCTATCTGTCTTTCTCTCTGTGTCGCTCTCAAATAAATAAATAAATAAAAATTAAAAAAAAAAAAACACACACACACTCTTGCCCAACTCTGTCTCCTCTCATTTCCACTGGAAATTAAATGATTCTTTCTTTTCTGCTGATACCAGGTTAGTGTGGACTTCAGGAAAGTCCTTGAACACCAAACCCTAGGTTCGTGTCTACTTTTAGCCAAAGAATTGGATAAAATAAGAATGAGAATAAAGCCGGGTATAGTGGTGCACACCTTTAATCCCAGCACTCGAGAGTCAGAGGTAGGAGGATCGCTGAGAGTTTGAGGCCACCCTGAGACTACATAGTGGATTCCAGGTCAGCCTGAGCCAGAGTGAGACCCCACCTTGAAAAACCAAAAAAAAAAAAGAGAGAATTATTAAATTATTATATTTATTTAGGGAAGTACAAAATCAAGAGAAGGAAATAGATACACCCATGTGCTCTGAGAGCTCACGTGGTGGGCCTGGAGGAAATGTGAAAAGAGAGTTAGAGAGGAAAGGAGAGAAAGTTCGAAGAGCTCCTGCCATGGGGAGGCAGGCAGGGCAAAGGATTAGGGGTCAGGGGGTTCTGCCCTTGTCTCAGCCCAGCTGGGCCAAGGTGCTTGGAAGACTCACCAGAACCTGGCACTTCAGGAGCTGGCCAGGACAGCTTTCCCTCCCCTCGTACATGTAAATGTATTTATAACCTCATGGTGGTGGGTGTCACCTTCTGGCTCAGGTGAGCCAGGGAGACAGCTGATTGGTCTGGGATAGAAGCTGGCTCAAGAAGAGGCCAACCATGCCGCCAAGCTCTGGGGGCTGAACTTGACCAGCCACAATGTCAGGATTAGATTTAAATCCTAGGAAAGGAGACCTCTCTCCCAGGAGGGGCTCAAGTTGTTTGTGGAAAAAAACAGATCTAGAGAAGGGATAAGAAGTCAGATCATACTTTGAGCTCTGGGAAAGTGGAGACTGCACCTGTAGGCCCAGAGACATTCCTGCTTTTTACTTTCAGGGGCTCAGTCACCCTAAACTACGTAACAAAGCTAATACTGCTAACATCCTCACCACCCCATTCTTGTTTTCCCTGTGTAAGTTATTGGAAAAATAAAAGAATGACTGAGCAACCACAAGCCACAGCTGTTTTGACATTGTCTTCATAGTGGATTACTATCCCCATCTTATAGATAAGGAAAGTTGCCCACTGTTCTGTTCATCGATTACCTGCTCGTCTATCCATCATCCTTCTACCTGTCCAGCCAAGAAGTGGCCACTGAATGTCCTCTACGAGCCAAGCAGAGGGCTACTGACTTTGGACTTGGCCCAGTGCCCCTTCCACTTCACTGTAGATTTACCAGGGACATCTGTTCCTTGACTGTGAGAACCAGAATTCACTCGAAAATGTGTGCTGGCCACCTCCAATGCTCTGGCATATTCTAAATGCACACAGCAAAACCACAACCAGCCAAAACACATATCCACTTCTTCCTGGCATTGACATTCTAGTAGAGGGAGGTGGTCGAAAGAAAGGTAAAGAGCAGGCCATTGTGGCACACACCTGAAATGCCAGCATTTGGGAGGATGAGGCAGGAGAATTGCTGTGAGTTTGAGGCTAGCTTGGGCTATAGAATATGACCCTGTCTCAGAAAACATAAACAAAACAGAAGAATAAAGAGAAAAGTAAGGAATAAAAAAAAATTGTTAGGTGGTCAACAAATATACTTATGTACACAGATAACTTCTGTGAAATTGTTGTTTAATAATAAGATACATTTTGGGTCACAGTAAACTCGTGCTTGGTTTGAGCAATCTTTCCCTAAAGGATCTCTGGAGCTGCCCAGTCATCAGCTAACCATGTCCCAGCACGGCCCCGTGCGCTGAGGTTTGGCTCAAGGATGAAGAGCAGAACCACACTCCTCTCCCCAGGGCGAAGCAGCTGCAAGTTCCTCCAGCCATATTTGCCTAATGGTAACTCCTCCTCCCCTCCTCCTCCAGCTTTTCCTTCCTGATGCACTGTAGCGGCATGCTGATGTCGCTAAGCTGTTTGAAAGTGAAGATGCTTTGTTTCAAGACTGCCTTGAGGAGGGATGCAGATAAGAGAATTGAAAATAAGGAAAAAATTGAGCTGGGCATGGTAATGCCTATCCTTTCTTTAAAAATATTATTTATTACAGAGAGAGAAAGGGAGAGAAAGTGAGAGAGAGAGAGAGAGAGAGAGAGAGAGAGAGAGAGAGAGAGAGCGGCTCAGAGGCAGAGAGAAAGAGAATGGGCACACCAGGGCCTCTAGCCACTGCATACAAACTCCAGAATCATGTGCCCCCTTGTGCATCTGGCTTACGTGGCTCCTGGGGAATCGAACCGGGGTCCTTAGGCTTCATAGGCAAACACCTTAACTGCTAAGCCATTTCCCCAGCCCATGCCTATCTTATTTAAAATATATATATTTATTTATTTGAAAGAGACAGAGAAAGAGGCAGGGAGAGAGAGAGAGAGGGAGGGAGGGAGGGAGAATGGGTGTGCCAGGGCCTCCAGCCACTGCAAACAAACTCCAGATGCATGTCCCACCTTGTGCATCTGGCTTACATGGGTCCTGGGGAATTGAACCTGGGTCCTTTGGCTTTGCAGGCAAAGTGTCTTAACCACTAAGCCATCTCTCCAGCCCAGGAATGCTTTATCTTTAATCCCAGCTCATGAAGAAGGATCACTATGATGTGTGCTCAAAGCTAGCCTGGGCTACAGTGAGACACTGCCTCAAAAAAAAAAAAAAAGAGGAGGGCTGGAGAGATGGCTTAGCGGTTAAGTGTTTGCCTGTGAAGCCTAAGGACCCCAGTTCGAGGCTCGGTTCCCCAGGTCCCACGTTAGCCAGATGCACAAGGGGGTGCATACATCTGGAGTTCGTTTGCAGTGGCTGGAAGCCCTGGCACGCCCATTCTCTCTCTCTCCCTCTATCTGTCTTTCTCTCTGTGTCTGTTGCTCTCAAATAAATAAATAAAAAATGAACAAAAAATAAAAATAAAAAAAGAGGAAACTTGATAAAAATGGCACAACTTAAGGGAATCAGCTTCTTCTTTTATTAGATCAAATAAATTATTTTTAAACATATTAGAAGACAAATCAAACCTGACCAACACACTCATTAAAAATAATTCTTACCTGTTTCTAAAAGCATGAGCCTTTTATGTACTTATTACCTTCACAAAATTATACTTCAAGCCCATGAGGATTTGAAGGAAATAAGATGACTTTTCTTAAACAAATATTCTAGAATTCTCACTTCACTAAATTGAGACTCACCTTTTCCTCAAATGCAGCTAGATTTTAATGCATATCGCACAGCTCCAATCTGGGCTTCTCCTGTAGCCTATTTCAAAAGACATATTTGCTCAGCCTTATCAGTCAGGTACTCAATCACCTTCCTTTGTATCAGGCCCCTCAAGGGCAGGAGATAACACACATGGGCTTGGGTCTTAATAGCTGGGAATATGTCTACGTGTGGGTGACTGTATTTGCAAGATGTCAGATATTGGAAAGGATTGTAAAAAAAATTAAGGTAATCATTGGAATTTCCAAATAGCTGTGTGCCAGTGTCATGTTACAACACAGATTACACTGTCACTTCAGGTTTGGCACACTCTGGGAGGTTGAAAACTGAGATGAGGTGGCTGGCTGTGGGCGGGACTGGGTAGACATGCAGGCGGCTGATTTAGCAGATACCCAGAGATGCCTAGCTCAGGAAATCTACCTGCACAGAGGGACACAGAGGTTCCTTTCCTGGCACATTGATTTGAGGGCTGATAATTCAAAACCATCTGATTTAGTAGCAATTCCTTTCCTTTGATCATTTTGAAACAAACTGGAGGGGTCTGGAGAGATGATCAGTGGTTAAGTCACTTGCCTGCAAAGGCTACTGACCTGAGTTCTATTCCTCAGTACCCAAGTAAAGCCAGATGCACGAAGCAGTGCATGTGTCTAGAGTTCATTTGCAGTGGCCAGGGGGCTCTGGTGCTCCCAATCTCTCTGTCTGTCTTCTATCCCTCTCTGCTTGCAAATAAGTAAGTAAAAAGATTTTTTTAAAACATGAAAATACAGACATATACCAAGGAGAAAAAAAAGTGTTTACAATCACCCTAAATTCCACAAATCAGAAATAGTTATGATTTGGTATGTATTGAAAGTCTCTTTGTACTTCTTTCTTCATGTAAGAAAAGTTAAAATAAACAAACATTAGCATGGCATTGTTTATGTAATTTTATATGTCCCTTTTAATTTTTACAACGGGGACATTTTGTGTGTGTGAAGTTTGTGTGGTGTGGTGTGTTACATGTGGTGCGTGTGCATGTGTGTGAGCGTAGATCTGCACACTGTGGGTGTGCACGTGGCAGCCAGAGCAGAACTTCTGTTGCCATTCTCTATCACTCAGCTGCTTACTTCCTTGAGATGGGGTCTCTGTCAGTGGGGAGATACTCTCTTTAATCAAGGAACCCCAGTGATTTTCCAGTATCTACTTCTCAATGGACTGGGGTTCCCAACCTGGGGGACTGGAACTCAGGCATTTCAGGCGCTCCCAGGCCCTCATGCTTAACGTGTAAACACTCTTAACCACTGAATCACTTCCCCAGCCATAATCAGGACTGTTTCGTATTAATAAATAGTCTCTGAAAATTTAGGTATCTCATGATTACATCATTATTTATTCAAACTTTTCCTTGCTGACGAACATTTTATTTAGGCTATTTTCATTTTCTTTTTAACAAAATAAGCATTCTTGAACATAAATATATGTCTGTGGCTCTGACAAGTCATTCCATGTCCTGATTCTTGGCTCTCTCCCTTGGGGATTGTGGAGACATCAATGGACTTCATATCCTGAAGATGGACTGATGGCTTATTTGTGGCAAGGATGTTTGGCAGTCACATTGATCAATAATGTTTAATCAATTAATGACTTCATTTGTTTTATTCAGCAAGAACTTATCCAAGTTATCTGTGCTAGGCACTGCAAAAGGAGATCAAAGACTGTACCAACTCGTTGGAACAATGCCTGGATGGCGTTCAAAAAACCCTTGACTGTGGTTATGATAACATCAGCTAACAAGTGTGTGGGGCTTCTCATATGCTGCTCGGGATGTTGTAGGTATGTTTGTTCAAACTGCACACCAGCTATTAGCAGTAACATGGTTCTTTACAGGTGAAGAAACCAAAGAATTTGCTCAAAAAATCCCAGAAAAAAAAAAAGGTGCTCCTGAGGCCATGTTCTTTACATCCCACATATATCTGAAAAACTACCAGCTGGTGTACTGGTACACACTTTTAATCCCAGCACTAGGGAGGTAGAGGTAGGAGGGTTCCTGTGAATGTGAAGCTAGCCAGGGCCTACAGTGAGTCCCAGGTCAGCCTGGGCTAGAGTGAGATCCTATCTTGAAAAAGCCAAACAGAAAAGAGACAGAAAGTTTTGTAGAAGGTGCCAAGGTCAGCATTTTATAGCAGTGGGATTTTTCTCATTGGTTTTGTAAGGGCACACACAGTGTGTGTGTGTGTGTGTGTGTGTGTGTGTGTGTGTGTGTGTGTTATGCACATGTGGTGCAGATGTACTTAGAACTTCAGGTGCTGTCCCCTATCTCTCATCCAGGTATTTCCTTGAGGTGGACACACCCCGGAGCTGCCATTTGCAGGCACCCAGCCCTAGTGATTCTCAGGTCACCTATCTCTTCAGATAAAAGTTGCAGACCAGGGGCTGGAGAGATGGCTTAGCGGTTAAGCGCTTGCCTGTGAAGCCTAAGGACCCCGGTTTGAGGCTCGGTTCCCCAGGTCCCACGTTAGCCAGATGCACAAGGGGGCGCACGCGTCTGGAGTTTGTTTGCAGAGGCTGGAAGCCCTGGCGCGCCCATTCTCTCTCTCTCACTCTATCTGTCTTTCTCCCTGTGTCTGTCACTCTCAAATGAATAAATAAATACATGAACAAAAAAATATTTTAAAAAAAGTTGCAGACCTGTATGGCCATGGCCAACTTTAAAAGAATTTATTTATTTAAGAGAGAAGGAGAGAATGGGCACACCAGGGCCTCCTACTGCTGCAAATGAACTCCAAATGCATGTGCCTCTTTGTGCATCTGGCTTTATGTGGGTACTGGGGAGTTGAACCTGGGCCAACTGGCTTTGGGAAAGCAAGTGCCTTTAACCACTGAGCAATCTCTCCAGCCTCCATGCCCAACTTTTTACGCAGCTTTTTATGTGAGTGCTAGATGTGGAACTTGGGCAGTCTCAGGACCTCATGCTTAAGCAGCAAGCACTCTTACCTGCTGAGCCAGTTTTGTAAACTTTTAACAGTGAGGCAGGTTGGGGTTTTATACCAGTACTGCAAAGCTATCTGATGCCAGTTTCTCTAATGTTTTGGATATTAATGAGAATTGCTCCCAAGAAAAGCAACTGTAGATATCAGGCTGGATAGATACATAGAAGAGTGATTTGGGTAACTCAGTATTTGATTATTTGTTTGTAGTACTTGGAATAAGATCTAATGCCTTTTATTTGTTAGGCCAACACACAGTATAGTCCAACCCCATCAGTCAATTATTATTATTTCTTGTTATACTAATGCAACTTACTAACATAAATAGAAGATCATTAACTAGGTTACAACTTTGCACTTAGGGAATTTTCAGTAGGATTCTTCTGGGTGCCAGTTTTGACTCCTAAGTAGTTATACAGCATGAACCATGTTATGTGGCCAATTCTGTATTTTGTGTGTGTGTGTGTGTGTGTGTGTGTGTGTGTGTGTGTAGATAGACACAATGGAGTTTTATTCAGTGGAAAAGAAAAATGAAAACATGATATTTGCTAGAAAACTGATAGAACTGGAGCTCACTATGCTAAGCAAAATAAGCCAAACTCATATGCTGACCCTATATTTAAATCTGCATGTATGCATAGGACTTAAGTTATGAAACTCGGGACAGGACCATGAGAGGGGAATAGGAGATACTGGTGGATGGCGTGTTGGTAATGGAATAAATGCAACGTGAGGGCTGTTGGGCTGTAGGGAGAAGAGACTAGCAAGAAGTGAACAAGACAGTTGGGGAGAGAGATGAGGAGGAGCAAAGTATGTATGGACATGTCATAGTGAAACCCATAATACTTTGTATACTAACTTAAGAAAGGATTTAATGTTATTTATTTCATGTTTTAAATTTAATTAAACTATTTTTTTTTTTGAGAAAGATTTTCATGTATCCAAGCTTGCCTAGGGTTCACTATATAGCTTGGGATGACCTTGAACTTCTCTTTTTAAAACTTTAAATTGACAATCTCCATTCATATACACAGTATATCCTGATTCCAATCTCTTCACACTATCTTCCTTTGGCTCCCTCCCTCAAGCTCTCCTCCACTAAAACCCTTCTTTTTAACTAGCCTCTCTTCCATTTTGATGGCATCATTTTTCTGTCTTCAAATTATGAAGGTCTTGGTAGGTGGTATCAGCCACTGTGAGGTCATGACTGCAAGGCCAGCACACCAGTGATTTAAGTATAAAAGCCATCCTTCCACTCACCTTATCCCAAGAAACATGTGAGGAAGCCATGGAAAGATAATGTTTGGTAAGAAGCAAAAAAAAAAAAAAAAAAAAAAAGAAGAAGACCAACCGACATTTTCTTTGTAACCAATCAATATTTTAATGGGCATCATGTTCATTATAATACTTTCTAAAAAGCTCATCAGATACATGAGCCAATGGTTGGGTAATATTTTAGGCTGTAAGGCTTGCAGAGGAAATGGTACTAACCCAGATTCCACAGTGTGCTGGCCTCAGCTCGTACTGGTTAACATCTCTTTCCAGTTTCCTGTTCAGTGACTTTAGGTTGGTATCTTGACATCCGCCATCATTGGAACAGACTTACAGGACTCAGAAACTGTTTCATTTGACCTGTTTTCATTAGCTCCTGGGGCTAATGGTTAACTCTTCACAGCACATGTTCAGGCTTGTTAGGAGAGCGAATGTGAGAAGAAATTGTGTGACTCCAAGGGAAGAAAGGGATAAGTATGTCAAGACTTTCTCAGAGACCCCCATTCTCCTCCTCTGTGGGGCATTCAGAGCTGGGGAGCTTTTGTGGAGATGGGGGAATTCTTCAGCAGCTAGAGGTTGGATGCAGCGGGAGTAAGTTGGGGTTGCAGTGGGGACAGAACAAGTTAAAGAGCCCAGGGCCCTGTCAGAATCGGCCAAGCTCAGCTCTGCTCCCGGTCCGATAGCACAATACCGCACCATAGCTTACCTGGTCCTGGTTGATGGACATCTACCTGAGAAGCCTGGCTGGAAGTTTGGCCGGGTGTGGGATGAAGAAATAGATGGTGTTTGAGCTGGGATGAAAGTCACACATCTGGTCCATTCCCTCACCCCACAGATGAGAAGAATGTGCCCCACTGAGTGTGTAGGTGAATTTCCCAAGGTCAGGGCCATGGAGTCAGACTGCCTGCAGCCCCTGCACGTTTGATGTTGGACAGGTCACCTAACGGCCATGCGTGTTGTGTTTCTCAGCTATTATGAGGATGGTGCAGAGACTGAATAATGCATGTAAAAAGCTTACATGTAGTAAACTCTCAATAAATACTAATTCAAGGTCTTTGTGAAGGCCTTGGTAAAAGAGAGATTGTAATTAAGAAAAAATCAATTGAAAACTAGCATGCTACTAATTAGTGATGTATTAATTTGATATACTAGCATATATAGACAAGCATGGTGGTACATGCCTTTAATCCTAGCACCTGGGAGGCTAAGTAAGAGGGGTGCTATGAGGTTAAGTCCCATCTGGATACACAGTGAGAATTTCCAGGTTAGGGTGGTCTAGAGTGACACACAGCCTTGTAAAAAAAAAGGCTGGAGAGATGGCCCAGTGGTTAAAGGTGCTTGCTTGCAAAACCTGAAGTCTGGGGCCAATTCTGTAGCCCTCACATAAAGGCAGAACCCCACAGTGGTGCACACATCTGGAATTGGTTTGCAGAGGCCCTAGCGTATCACACTCTGCCTCACTCTCTCAGCCTCTGTGTCTTTCTGTGCCTCAAATAAATAAAAATGTGAAAAAAAAAAACAAAAAGAAAAAAGCTCTTGATATACTAGTATATAAAAACCCAAGATACTACTAATTAATCCTGTTTGTAAGGTGGCATAGACATTGGTAAAATATTAGCATTTTGAAATCAATGTAAGAACTTTCCTTAGACCTAGATTATGCAGGTATTGTGGTGAATTATTCACCGCAGCATTAGTTATGCCATTTTATTTAAACTTCAAAGGATTTGTGGGCCAAGCGAGGGCCTCTGTAATCTCCAAACATCTCTAGAGCCACCAGCTCCCTCGGGCCTGCTGCAGGGTGTTCTAGAGGCCTCTCTCCCCTCCGCTCCGCGAGGTGGATGCCAGGGGCCTTTGCACGGATGGTATCTGGCGCTGCATCTCCACCCCTGTGCGAAGATCAGGAGAGCAGGCCCAGCCTGATGCTGTCGTGGGTTTACAAGCGAGACCAGTGAGAAGGAGGCCCGGGCTGGGCCTCTTCTGCCTTGGCCTGGGCTCCCTCTGTGCCAGCCAGTAGTGGGGGCTGTACTGCTCCAGGTGGTGGTGGGGGGGGGGGGGTTGGCCCTGGAGCAGGACTCAGAGGGCTGCTCTTCCAGCTCTGCTACTCCCCCTCCTCATTCCACAGGCAAAGTACCCGCTTCTTTGGTCACCAGTTCTCATCTGCAAAATGGAAATAATATTCATACCCATTTCATAGCCTTGCTGCCAGGACTAGCTCGAGGGACACATGAAAGCATCTAGAACAGCCCCTAGCACTCAATAAGCACTCGAATAGGGAAACTAGGGTTTGAGATTAACAGATTAAATACCTGCCTACTGGATGTAAAAATTGACCTTAAATGTATTTGTTTATTGAAGCCTTTGGGGCAACTCAAAGATAAGTATCTTTGGGAACTTTTTCTTTAGTTCCCATCTTTATACCATAAGGTGAAACCATAAAAGCTACTTTGAGTCAGGCATGGTGGTGCACACCTTTAATCCCAGAACTCAAGAGGCAGAGGTAGGAGGATTGCTATGAGTTCGAGGCCACCCTGAGACAACATAGTGAATTCCAGGTCAGTCTGGGCCAGCATGACCCTACCTTGAAAAGCCCTCCCTCAAAAAAAAGTAGAAGATCCTGAGTTTTGCAGTGTTTCTGATGTGGGGAAGGTAGGGAGCTGTCTATGTGGGAAGGTAGCCATGGCTAAAGGAGGCCTCATTTGGGCTGATAATGTCACACAGTCCAAACTACAGACAACAAATGCAGGGCCCTCCAGTCATGGATTCACTAGGATTCTGGTTACTAATCAGGTAAGGCTGAGTCCCTCATGCCAATCTGGCTCCTAAGTACTTTCCAAGCAGTTGTGGAATTCACCTATTCACTCATGCATTCCCCATACAGATGGGTGGGCCTGGTTTTCTCAGAATGTTTGGAAAAGCAAAGAGATCCCAATGGACAAACCTCATTGACTTTACATTAAAAATGAAATATATGGGCAGAGGAGACAGCTCAGTCAGTCAAGTGCTTGCCTTGTAAGCATGAGAATCTGAGTTCGATCCCCAAAAATCTATGTTAAAAACTTAGGTGTACTGTGGGCCATCTCTCCCTTCTAGGCAGTTGCTGTTTTCTCAGATGCGGTTACCCAATGCCTCCCGGGGAGCCGCCAAGGTTGGCCAGAGCCAATTGGCCAGAGGCCAGGCCAAGACAAGCTCGGGTGCCTACTGCTGCCTGACCCCTCCCAGCTCCACCCTGGCCGTCTGGAGGGAGCCTGCTCTATCTAGGGTGAGTATTATAACAATGGGTAATGACTGCAGCAGGAAGCCCTTGTTTTTGTATGGGAACTGTCAAGGGAACAAGACCTCGACTGTATTGACTAAAATAGTTCCAATGAGTCCTGTATCATTGTATCTCCTATTCCGGATTAGTGCCTTTTAGACAGTAAACTGTTCTATAATTAAAATGTAGTATACTGCTGTTTTTGTACAGTTTTGTTTTAATAAAACTTTTTTTTAAAAAAAGAAAGAAAACTGGCTGTGGTGATGTGCATTTGTAACCTCAGTTCTGGGGCATCAGAGATAGGAAGATCTGTGGGACTTGCTGGCCAGCCCGTCTAATCTCCTCGGTAACTTCCAGGCCATTGAGAGACCCTGTCTCAGAAACGGTGACAGTGCCTGAGGAACAGCACCTGACATTGTGCTCTGGCCTCTACACATATGCATGCACACATGCATGCATGCATACACATGAACACACACAAATTAAATACATGTTTCTTGACACTTTCAAGAAGCTGGAGCAGAAATATAAAAATGTATGGATAGAACATGAGAATTTCAAGATGCGGAAATCCCTCGTCTACATTATAAGAAAGTATACAAACCAACTTCTATAACCCTGGTTGTGCCACACTTTCCACAGCTCCCGAAACAAGGTCGTAACTGCAGCAACAGATGCACTCAACATGAGTCTTTTGTGCTTTTCCCCAGGCAAGGTACTGAGGTCTTGTGTCGAGGGAGAACTAGAGGCTTATCCGGTGCATACTCCCTCTTCATCCTCTTAGAAGGTCCACCCCAGACTCAAGACCTCTTCCCTTCCATCCTGTAAGCCCTTCAAAGGCAGGAACCATACTTGTTCCTCATTCAATCTTAAGTTCCAGGACGCTGCCTGGAACTGACGTTTTCCCAAGCCAGGCAGGATGGCTAACTCACGTGAGAAGCAGGGTGGAGAGAAGCACATGACTTCAAACCAGAAAAGATGGAATTCTGTGCTGACCAGTAGATACCAAGATAGTGGGTAGATTTTCAAGGAGATCAGTTTCAAGTACATGTAAAGGAGACCTTAGCAACCACATCTGCCCAGTGATGAGCAGCGTGAGTAGGCATCTGGGCGATGTTTAGACGGCTTTTGAGTCCACTCAGTGATGTGTGCTGAGGCAGGACGCTCTAAGCAGATGGGCTCCAAAACCCTTCTGGCTCTTCCTGGCAAGACAGAGATGATTCATTTGCAGTGACTTAGAATTTGCCCTCTAGGAACTTAGGGTCATTTCAGCAAGATGCTTTAACAATTACCCAATGAAACACCTTCAAGAATCACAGTAGAGCTGTTGGTAACACCATGCTTGGCAACAAACCTGGGACTCACAAATCTGAGAAGGCATCTGGAGTTGGTAACAAGGACACTCAATATGGACAGGTGGCAGGGTAAGGGTGTGGCAGAGCCCAGGTGGGCATGCCCAGGTTTGCAGGAGTTCTTGCAAGCCGATGTCCCCAGCTGGGATCCTATAAGTGAGCAGCACACAGCACTGTGGCTACCGTGAGTGGCAGTAAAGTCAGGCATGGGTGGCTGGCATTGGGTACCATAGGGCATCTAGGCTGGAGAGCACCTGGCAGAAGCAAGTCACGACTCCTCTCTTAGGTACTTGAGACAGAGACCCGGACACAAGCACTGTAGTGACAGCTGGCAATTGCTGGGGCCAGGGAATAAGACCAGAGGTACTGTTACCAGCATCCTGAATAATTTGCAGCCTTGTCTACAAGATCAGAAGCAACAGGAAGCTTGGGTGTGGAAGTACCAACATGGTGGTCTAGAACTCCTCCTTCATCCCATTCATCAGTGTGGAAAGGGTGGTATTTCCATAGATACAGTTTGAGCTCTTTCATCATAGGGCAAAGTGTCTCCATTTATGGGGAGGGGACAATTGTAGAGATAGTAAGATAGTTACACTTGTACAGCTTCCAGATGAACCTGGCAGGCCGCTGGGCTGATAAATCCTGGATTTGATAAAGAGTTCCCTCTACTGGCTGATACAAGCTGTAGTCTGTTGGCTCAGCGTGTTTCATAACTGCTAAATTACTTTTAGGAACAAGAAGATAAGCTATTGAAGACAATACAACCACATCTGGACTTTTGTTTTTCTTATCTAGCTAAAGGTTTTTGGATTCTTCTTTCCTTCTTTCTTCCTTTCTTTCTTTCTTTCTTTCTTCTATTTTTTGGGGCTCAATAACTTTATTGAACTATATTTCATGAAATATATACTTGTTTTTTAAAAAATAGTTTTATTTATTAGACACAGAGAAAGAAAGAAAGAAAGAAAAAGGAAGAAGAAAGAATGAAGGAAGAAAGAGAGGGAAAGAAAAAGAAAAAGAGGAATGGGTGCACTAGGGTCTCCTGTTGTTGCAAACAGAACTCTAGATGCATGCACCACTTTGTGCATCTGGCTCTATGTGGCACTGGGGAATTGGATCTTGGCCATCAGGCTTTGCAAGCCAGTGCCTTTAACCACCAAGCCATCTTCCCAGGCAGAAACATACACATGGACACATCTGAGAAACCACCACAACTGCAATATAAGTATGGACCATCTCTATTACCCACAAAAGTTCCCTTGTGCTTTTCTTATGATCACTCTGCATCCTTGATTTCTCATGGCCCCAAGCAACCACGCATCTGTATTCCTTAAATATAGACTAGTATCACCTGTGTTAGAATTTCAAACAAATGCCACCACACCATGATTGTGTTAAATGCTATTTTTGAAATTCATGTAAGTAATATGTATCAGCAGCATAATGCACAGCAATATTCTCTTTAAGATATCTAAATGTTCTTTGTTTATTTGAGAGAGAGAGAGAGAGCACTCCAGATGCATGCGCCACCTTGTGCATCTGGCTTACGTGGGTCCTAGGGACTAGAACCAAGGCCCTTTGGCTTTGCAGGCAAGTGCCTTAACCACCAAGCCATCTCTCCATCCCTAAATGTTGTTTTTTATTCATCAGCTGATAGACATTTGGATTGTTTCCAGTTTTTCACTATTTTGAATAAAGGCACTTAGTTTAAATCTTTTCTGTGAATAATTGTTTTTATTTAACAAATATATACAACTGAAATTTCTGGGTTATATTGCAAGTGTATTTTTAATTGCATGAGAAATTACCAAGCTATTTTTTCAAAGTAGTTCTATGTGCTACCCATAGTACATGAGAATTTCATTTCCTTCACATCCTTGCCAGCACTTGGCATTGTCATTTCTTTAATTTTAGCCATTTTAGTCAGAAGTTCATAGATCCTTTGGAAACATTTTTTAAAAATTGAAATCATGTCTAAAATACATAGAGCATAAAATGTACTATCTAAATCACTTTCAAGTGTAATGATCAGTAGTGTAAAATACATTCACACGGTTGTATAACAATGCAGCAGAACATTGTCTTGTAAAATTGAAACTCTACACTCATTGAGAACAATAGCTTTTTCCCATGTCCTTCTGAAATTACACTTTTCATTTTGAAATATTTATAGATTAACATTCCCCTGTGCTCTCTGTCCTCGCCAGTTGTAGCATCTTACAAACCTACAATACAGTCTCATGATCTCCCAAACAAACACCTCTCAAAGTTCATTAAGAACTAAGTAGATGGCAGGTACCATCTGATCGTGTTGTGTCCTGAGCTCAGTTTCTAAGGCAGGCAAAGCATGAGGCATCAGAAGCTGTCCCAACCCTAATTCTTTTTTTTTTTTTTTTAATTTTATTTATTTATTTGACAGCGACAGACACAGAGAGAAAGACAGATAGAGGGAGGGAGAGAGAATGGGCGCGCCAGGGCTTCCAGCCTCTGCAAACGAACTCCAGACACATGCGCCCTCTTGTGCATCTGGCTAACGTGGGACCTGGGGAACCGAGCCTCGAACCGGGGTCCTTAGGCTTCACAGGCAAGTGCTTAACCGCTAAGCCATCTCTCCAGCCCCCAACCCTAATTCTGATAAGTACTCTGAGAATCACATCTCAAGGCCTGAAAGAAACTCTGACACAGTTGGGCTAACTCTCAGTGCTCCCAACCTGAAAATGCCCCATCTGTAATTTCAAATTAGATAGTCCTGACAAGAAAGTGAGTCAGCGTGAAGGGCAAGGAGATGGTCAAAATCAAGAAGCATTATTCCAGCCTCTGCCAGTGGGACCTTTCTCTAGTGTGTCTATTTTTTCCCCCACATGGATATGTTAATTTTTCTGCTTTTAGGACTAGCCATAAACAATGGTTCCATTCAGGGAGAATGAATGAACTAGGGATTTACCATAGGCCCCAACCTCACTTGAGGTGATAGTTTCAAAAATCATTGTCTAGATCTCAGAATAAGTAATACAATGAACTGGCTTGAGTCTTGGCTTTTTCTTCGTGGGCTTCTTAGGTCTGGTGCTGGGGCCCAGCATCATGGCATGATGATGAAGATGCAAGGCTGCTGGGGCAAAGGAAAGGAAGATCTGGGTATCATAAGAATGGATGAAAGCCGGGCGTGGTGGCGCACACCTTTAATCCCAGTGCTCGGGAGGCAGAGGTAGGAGGATGTCATGAGTTCGAGGCCACCCTGAGACTACATAGTGAATTCCAGGTCAGCCTGGGCCATAATGAGACCCTACCTTGAAAAACAATAAACAACAACAACAACAACAAAAATGAATGACTACCCCGTGGACTCTGGAGCTGAGGGTAAGAAGAAGAACCAAATCCTTGAGTAAGGGCTATTAGGATAGTCTGAGGAGAAGTGGAAACAGAGGTGGGTGAAGAAGCTAATCTATTACTGTCATGAAAAACTAATGCGAAATAGATGAAAATTACCTTAATGGGAAATGAATGTGGTGACTGCCACCATCACCTCTAGCACCTTCTTCCTGATGACGATCATTCTAGAACAGCCTCACATTGTTTAAACAGGGCAATCACTCCTCTGGAGAATAGGTATGACGTGATGGCAAGGTCAAGGGACCACTTGCAAGTTCCTTCCGCGCCTCCTTTCTGCATGTCAAGATGACTCCAGTGATTCCTGCCATTTCCCTTGCTCCCATCCCCAAAGGGCCTTTCCACTGTGAATGTGAATGTGTCCCCCTTTCCACTGTAAACGTGTCCCCCTTGTGCCCTTGGTCTCTCTTGCTGCCTGGAATCTTACCCCATTAAGAACACAGGCGCCCCTGTACCTCACTTTCATGGGTCCTACCAGCATGCTGACTCTCCTCAGCCTCCAAATACATCAGGCGGCCCTGTGCTGCTCAGCTCCCTGACCTTGACCTCTGACACATTTCCTCAGGAAACATGTCCAAAGGAGTCTCCACTTCTTTTTTTTTTTTTTTTTTTTTCTGAGTACTTTTGAGTTCCTTTCCTTTTCACTCTCTAGTCTGTGATCTTGGGCACACTGTGGGTCATCCTTTCCCAATTGCTCTTTCTATTTTTTTTTTTAATTTTTTTATTTATTTGAGAGCGACAGACACAGACAGAAAGACAGATAGGGGGAGAGAGAGAGAATGGGCGCGCCAGGGCTTCCAGCCTCTGCAAACGAACTCCAGACGCGTGCGCCCCCTTGTGCATCTGGCTAACGTGGGACCTGGGGAACCGAGCCTCGAACCGGGGTCCTTAGGCTTCACAGGCAAGCGCTTAACCGCTAAGCCATCTCTCCAGCCCTCTTTCTATTTTTTAAAAAATATTTTATTATTTACTTATTTATTTGAGAGAGGGAGGGAGAGAGAAAGAGAGGCAGGTAGAATGGGTGGGCCAGGGCCTCCAGCCTCTGCAAACAAACTTGACACATGTGCCACCTTGTGCATCTGGCTTATGTGGGTACAGGGGAATTGATCCTGGGTCCTTAGGCTTTGCGGGCAAGCACCTTAATCACTAGGCCAACTCTCTAGCCCTCAACTGCTCTTCCTAAGGCCTTCCTCTTGAATCTGGATCTCATCTTGGTCTCACTGGACAGTAGGGACATGTCCCTCTCACTGGCACCAAACCTTCCTGGGATTGTGCTCTTACTGTTTTCTTTCATCATTTCTTTCTCGGCATCATTACCACTTCCTTAGCACCATGGATTTAGATCCCTACAGAAGTTCCTTCTGGCCATTTCCTTCTTAGTTGCTGTTTTCTATAGTCTTTTTTTTTTTTTTTTTTTTTTTTTTGAGACCGACAGACACAGAGAGAAAGACAGATAGAGGGAGAGAGAGAATGGGCGCGCCAGGGCTTACAGCCTCTGCAAACGAACTCCAGACGCTTGCACCCCCTTGTGCAGCTGGCTAACGTGGGACTTGGGGAACCGAGCCTCGAACTGGGGTCCTTAGGCTTCATAGGCAAGCGCTTAACCGCTAAGCCATCTCTCCAGCCCTTCTATAATCTTTTTGCAGATAGCTTCATCTGCTTCCTGAGTTGGACATCCTTGGACTTAGTCATTCCCTCCCAAGGGCACCTGTCTTACCAAACTTGGTCGTCTATGCACTTGTCTAAATGTTGGGTCACATCAGTTATAGAAAGGACATTTGCTTTGTGGCCTTAGCACAATATCTTAAGCATTATCAGATGATAATGTTGAGCTGCATTAACTTACCTATTGGCTGTTGCAATCCTTCCCCTGTGGTGGTCAGTTAAACCTAAATTTCTCTCTTCTAAGACAGTACCTCGGGTACCACTTCTGGTCCCAGACATGTGGGTGTGTGGTAGCTGGTTCTGCACCCGATCTCCTACATGGCAGGTGACAGGAAAGCCTTCGGGAGGGTAGTCCTGGGCGTAATTGAGTGGTGATTGGCACCCTCTAGCACCATGCCAAACTGACAAGACGCGGGCACATGCCTCTTCCAAGTGGCATCTCATTTCTCAGAGGTGACTTTCTACTGCTTTTCAGAGGCTGGCACACTGCTTCCGGAGCGCCTACTGGGAGTCACACCTGAGCCCTGTGCCTGAGTGGCAGACAGCTGCCTAGTTAAGGCATATTTTACAGTTAAATTGTGCTCTGCTTGGGAATTGGAAACAAATGCAGAAGGACAAATGCAAATGAGCTTCCAGTTCAAGGGAGGCGCTTGTGGGGAAGCACTGCGACAAGCAGAAAAGCCCCGCCAGAGATCCTAGACCTCCCAGTTGGTCTCCAACCACGGTTTGGAGACACTTATGGGCCATTTCCCAAAGGGTTTAGAAAAGGACAGAAGCCGTTTGGTGCAGCATGAAAGCACGGGATTTGGGAGGTGACCGTGGCATCAGGTTTCAAATGCTGAGTCCAGCACTTAGAGGCTGGGTAACCTTGGAGCAAGTTACTTAGCATCCCTGAGCTTTACTTTCCTCATGTGTAAACTGCAAATAGTAATGCCTACCTACCTTATAAAGATAATTTTACATATATACCCAAACCATCAGCCCAGTGCTTGACATGTAGTCAGCCTTCAATCAGTACAAGCCATTTCACCATTATTAAGACTTATAATAATTGTGTGATCTAGAGCAAGTCATTTAATCTCATGCTATTCTTTTCTCTGTCTCTGAAAGTAGTGCTTTGAGGGTTGAGAAAAGAAGAGAGGATCTGTTTGGCACAGGATGGGCACTCTGTAGGTACCAGCTGCTATTGTAACCATGAGCTGGATCTCATCAGGCTTGCTTTCTTACCCTAGGACAAGTAAGCAAGAAAGAGCAGGAGGGAACAATGCGAGCTTAGGTTGGAAAGGGAATGTTTTCCTGCCAGATAGATCTTGACCTTCTTATCTCCTTTCCTTCTTTGCAAAGTGGGGACAGCAGGGGTCAGGGCATTTGTGACACATTACAGTGTCACGATGAGGATTATTGTATATGTGCATGCCCAGGAGGGACCCCACACACCATCTCCATGGGTGTAGTTGTGGCTACTGCACGTGTGCGGGTTCCAGGCAGGGCACTTGAGGGAAGGCTGAGAGAGGGAAGAAGAGAAGAAACGGGAGGCAGGCTGTGGAGAGAGAGAAGAGGAGCACGCTTTGCTTAGCAATGCCTAAAGGGTACCCTAACTGGGAAGAGCCAAGCCCTGAGCATGGCCCAGGCTGCTTTTCCAGTGTCCCTGTGGCTCTGCCTATGCTTCCCAGCATGAGGAGTCCAGTGTCTTTTGGCCAGAACATGAGCAGGTGGGGATGGAGTCCGAGGCTCCCAGCAGAGCATGCACGAGGCAGGTGGAGCTTTGGACAGTGGAAGCATGATGCCCTCGTCAGTCCAGGTCTGGAGGAGACTTTGGTGCCAGCCATACTTACCCAGCTAATGGCATGGGTCCCAAGGATATAGCACATCTCTATGGATCACAGTTTGACTCTTCAGCAAAGAAGGTATCACAGACCTGGGAGTGGGTGTTCTGTGAAAGCGACAGTCCAAGTCACCCAAGATTGACAGGCAGGGTGCCTCTGGGCCACGTGTTGCCCAGTGTGGCTGTGGGCTGCCGCAGACCTCTGGCGGCTGCAGCAGAAGCCAAGCTGGAGCCGAGTTTTGCATCATCTGTTCACTGGCCACATGGCAGTGGGGAGCAAGGGCTGTTTGTTTTCCCTCCAGAACAGGAATTCTCAGAAAATCGATTCTCCCTCATTGACAATGCATGCTAAGTGATTGAAAGGCCATTAAACCCATTAATGGGATGCTCTTTAAATAAAAGAAGTCCCTAAAAGGGATCTTAGACTTGGCAACATCAGTAGAGATGGAAGCAGTTGGGGCCTGCCTAGGGACCTGTAAATATAGCTGCACAAATACCAGAGGGTGGGAGGGATCAGGAACAATGAACAGCGCAGAGCAGAGGGCAGTGTTGCCAGACACGCTTAATGGCTCTGATTTTATTTTTGACAGAATTTATAAAACACTTAGATGAAGGGAAGTTTGCATCTCGATTTCAGTTAAACATTTGGCATTGCAGCCCACCAAATTTTATGCACAAAATTAATTCAAATTGTCTTGGATGGAAATGCAGTCGTGTGGATTGGCGGGTTGGCTGGTTCTGCCTTCGGGGAGTAGCAGGGGAAGAAGGCGGCCCCCTGTGGCCAGCCTGGAGGAGAGACTTCTTTTTAATTCCTGCCATGAAAGGAGAGCCTCATGTTCCCACTCCCCATAATAATATCACAACAAGCACGGATGGATCACACGTCCCATTCCCAGCGCTTTTTTTTTCTTGATTTTTACTGAAGTGCTTTGCTTTCTGGTCCTTGACATTTCTCTCTTTCTTCTCCAGCAGCTGTGCTGGTCTCCTCAGCCCCAGGGCGATGGGTGGATGGAAGACACAGGTTCAAGAGCAGGTTGTCTGGGCTGGGGAGGTGGCCCCGTGGAGCTGGCTGCAGCAGTGTGCACCTATCACCCAGCCCTGCTGCGGGGAGGCGAGAGGAGGAGATGGAACCCGTGGAAACTCCAAGGCTGGCTAGCCTCACATGAGCAGGGGAAAACAACAGGGGGCAGTTTTGAAAACAACATGGAAGGTGGGGACCAATGCTTGAGGTTGTCCTCTGACTTCCCCATGTGCTCCATGGCATGTGCATGTACTCATTCACATACACAAACATGTTTACACATGTACACACACACACACACACACACATGCGTGTACACGGGCGCAGTGATAAAAACAGTTTTTTAAATAAGAGCAAGTAGCCAGGTATGGTGGTACGTGCTTTTAATACCATCACTTTTGGAGGCAGAGGTAAGAGGATTGTTGTGAGTTTAAGGCAGGCCTGGAACTATACGGTGAGTTCCAGGTCAGCCTGGGCTTGAATGACCCCCCTACCTCAACCCCTGTCCCCCCCACACACAAAAAAGGGGGAGATTACTCAGTGGTTAGAGGCACTTGCTTGCAAAACCTGTTGGCCTGGTTTCAATTTCCCAATAGCCATGTAAAGGCTGATGCAAAAACTTGCACTTACATCTAGAGTTCATTTGCAGTGACTAGAAGCCCTGGCATGCTCATCCTCTCTCCCCACTTCCTCCCTCTCTCTCTGTCGCACATACACAAATAATTTTTAGAACACATTTTAATTTTTTTTTTATTTATTTGAGAGCGACAGACACAGAGAGAAAGACAGATAGAGGGAGAGAGAGAGAATGGGCACGCCAGGGCTTACAGCCTCTGCAAACGAACTCCAGATGCGTGCACCCCCTTGTGCATCTGGCTAACGTGGGACCTGGGGAAGCGAGCCTCGAACCAGGGTCCTTAGGCTTCACAGGCTTAACCGCTAAGCCATCTCTCCAGCCCCTAGAACACATTTTAGCAAATAGTTGGGAGAAACAAGGGGGGGGGGGCATTTCTCCCAGACTCTTCCTCATTAGCCTTGGGGGCCCTGTGTGTGGTAGGCCTGGTACCCACTTTCCCAGGCTGGGCACCACCTGACTCTCCCACTCTCCTGGAAAGGCAGCTGCCTGGGAAACCTTACAGATACCCTCCCCTCCTGCACAGCTGTGGCAAAGTATCTGACCAAAGCCACTCAGGAAGAGCTGCTTTGGATTCACTGTTGGAAGGTTCAGTCCATCATGTCAGGAGAGGTGTGGTGACGGGAGTGTGAGGCAACTGGTCACGATGCATTTGCAGTCAGAAAGCAGAGAGATGAATGTTGGTTCTCAGCTGCTTTCAACTTTATATTCAATATAGGACCCCAGACCATGGGGTAGTGATACCCCCATTCAGCACCTCTGTTATTTCCCCCTAGAAACTCCTTCATAGACATGACCAGAGTTGTCTCCTGGGTGACTCTAGACCCTGAAAAATTGACATTACCATCACAGGTGTCAAAACTGATTGAACCATGTGTACTTCAAGTGGAGGTGTTCATTTTTTAATTTTTATTTATTTTTTTGTAAGGAGAGAGAGATAGAGAGAGAGAGGAGAGACAGACAGAGAGAGAATGGGCACACCAGGGCCTGTAGCCACTGCATACAAACTCCAGGTGCATGTGCCCTTGTGCATCTGACTTACGTGGGTCCTAGAGAATCAAACCTGGGTCCTTTGGCTTTGCAGGCAAACGCTTAACCGCTAAGCCATCTCTCCAGCCCAAGTGGAGGTGTTTTATGTGTGATAAGGCCACAGCAAAATCAATTTAAAAAGAGGAATGAAACAAGTAAAAACTAACCCAAAACATCTGAAAAAGTAGAAGCACTGAATTTTTATCAAGGGTTCAGAATATATAAACTAATTCCTTAACCACATTGTCTCATAAACTAAAACAGGTGAGTTGTCTACAGGAAAAGGCCTGCATCTTGATATGTCCTCACCAAATGACTTAGGTAACACATACCTTGCAAGTGAGAATGAGCAGGGGAGGAAGAACTCATGGCTGATTCCAGAAGGAAGCATTTGAAGCATGCTGAGCTTTTGTCTGCCCCATGCCCATGAGAGGTGAGGCACACAGGGTGGGGCCACAAATTCAAAATTTCTAAACTTCCTGCCTTCTTCTCCTACTATAATTTCCACAGTGAAGTAGAATATGGTGCCAGAAGGAAAAAATTCCCACACTGGCTTAAGGAAAGTATCTGACCAGAGTTAACTTACTGGGGCTGGGGACATGGCTTAGCAGTAAGGCCTGTAAAGCCCAAGAGCCCAGGTTTGAGTCCCCATGACCCAGGTAAGCCAGATGCCCAAAGTGGCACATGCATCTGGAGCTCGTTTGCAATGGCTGGAGGTCCTGGAAGGCCCATTCTCTCTCTCTCTCCAATAAACAAAAAGTAAGTAAATAAAATATTTTTTGTTTATTTTTACTTATTTATTTGAGAGTGACGGGGGGGGGGGGAAATGGGCACACCAGGGCCTCCAGCCACTACAAACGAACTCCAGATGCATGTGCCCCCTTGTGCCTCTGGCTAACATGGGTTCTGGGAAATCGAGCTTTGAACCAGGGTCCTTAGGCTTCACAGGCAAGCTCTTAACCACTAAGCCATCTCTCCAGCCCAATAAAATATTTTTAAAAAGAGTTAACTTACCACATGGTAAAGTGACAGAATTTCTAAGTCAACATGCTATATTCTTCTCTTCCAACACTATATTTTATGAAGGCCACTGGTTGAGGACTTCTGTTATATATGAGGCTTGGGATGCACTTGAGCAACGTCTCTCACCTAATCTTTGTGCTGTGGCCAGAATGGCCACTGGGTGCCATGGAACACACAGAAAATTAAAATTGTGGGCCCCAGTACACCCTAGAGGAGGGGCCCAATACTGAGAGAAGATGACTTTAGCTTTGTCCCCCACTGGAATGGGGCAGGTGGTGGGAGTGGTGAATATTTTCTTGCGATTCTTCAAGCAAATGGCTTCTTGCAGGACCCGAGTTTTAGAGAATGAGACAAACAGCCAAACCACGGGCCCCTTGGAATCTTAGATCCTCAAACAATTGACCCAATTCTTCCCTTGTAAATCCTAAAAACAACTCGTGTGCCCTCTCCCTGGACATGGCGGGCACTGGCAGTTTGTATGCAGTTCGGACCAGCCTTACCTGCAGAGCAATGGCCGCCTTCTCCCTGGACTTTATTTTTGTAGGAAATACAGAAAATGAAGCCAGATGGTGCAAGAACCGTGGCATGGACTCTACCTTGCACATCTGCTTATTAATATGTTGGGATGAGGATTTTGTGTGGTGGAGGAGGATTGTTACCGTGGTGATCTCACCACGATCACCCCAAGACAACAGGGGAGCTATTTTCTTTTGGTGGAGCAATGAGCAAGCAAAGTCCTAAACATGTTCAAGGTCACCTTCTAGATCCCCTGCCCCGGCAAGCAGGGGTTCTCCCTGGGATGCGCCGTCTTCAAAAGCATAGATGGTTTACAAACACTGCCCTGGGCCCGTGTCTGTTAGCAGCACTTGGCTTCGTTTCTCATCTTCATTCAGCATGCGCGCTGCCCTGACACTGAGCTGGGAAGATCAGTCCGACTCAGGCAGATCCCCTTGGATGCTCACAGGGAAGCCACCTGTGGGCTCTGAGTGGGTGGTGGGTGTGTCACAGAGTGAGCGAGCTCAGGGGATAGACCATGGTAAGAATAGGGTGGTGGGAAGGTGCTGGGACCAAAGGCACGTTTGTAGAGATGTGATGCCTGAAGGATGAATCCCTAGGGAGTTGTCCAGGGAGGAAGGAGCTGGGGAGAGAAAGGGCATTCCAGGGCGGAAGACCACTCAGAGGAAAGGTATCAGATCACATTGAGTAATGAAAAGCATATTGGAGCACACAACCAAGTTGTACTGTACCACTGAATGGTTTGATACGGAAAGCGAGGACAGATTGCTGGAGTTTGGTCATGAGAACAGATGTGCATGATGGGCCAATCTGACCACAGAGAGACATTTCCCTGCACCTTTTAAAGGTACACAATTGCCTGGCGTGGTGGCACATACCTTTAATCCCAGCACTTGGGAGGCTGAGGTAGGAGGATCACTGAGTTTGAGGCCAGCTTGAGACTACATAGTGAATTCCAGGTCAGCCTTGGGCTAGAGCAAGACCCTCCCTCAAAAAAATCAAAACTAGCCGGGCGTGGTGGCGCACGCCTTTAATCCCAGCACTCGGGAGGCAGAGGTAGGAGGACTGCCGTGAGTTCGAGGCCACCCTGAGACTACGTAGTGAATTCCAGGTCAGCCTGAGCCAGAGTGAGACCCTACCTTGAAAAACAAAAACAAAACAAAAAAAAAAAAAATCAAAACTATATATATATTGCAGAAGTTTGGAAAAGAATTTGTACCCCAAGAGCAGGGTGGTGAGCTCTGGGGAGGTCAGGGGCATTCACCCAGTCCTGATGGGGCAGCTGGAGAGCACAAAGTGCACACGATAGGCTGGCATGAGAGAGATGGAGAGCATTCTGGGCGGAAGAGCCCTCTGCCCCACCCCCCTCAGAATTTCTGTCCTATCACCACTGGTGTGCCCCTTGGGGGCATCTGGTCTTCCCAGCTCACTTGCAGGGCCTCTATAATATAGTTACGGCCTTCCTTTTGGATTCTTGGAGATGGCTGGACGTGGTAGGTACCGTGAAGAGGCCAGACACCTGCTGGGCTTTGGCCATGCAGTGGAAGGTATGTAGGAGCGGCTCCTTTAAACCGAGTGAAAGGTGGTCCCCTGTGTGAAGATGGCACCAGTCAGGCCTCGAAGCGGAGAGTGAACAGACGATCAATAGCTCCTTGCTTCTGTCTGGGGTGTGGTAATGTCCAGACCGTTAATACGCGGTTGGGCCCTTTCCACGGCCATGTGTTTCCCCGAAACCACGCCGCAGCATTTCTGAGGCGCTTGGCGTCCTCTGCTGCGGTGCGCACACCCTCCGGGAAGAAGGGCTGCATCTCTCTCTCTCTGTCTATGAAGAAGGTAATGTGTGTCAAATTGCCTTGGCTTAACCAGGCAATTGTGTACCTTTAAAAGGTGCAGGGAAATGTCTCTCTGTGGTCAGATTGGCCCATCATGCACATCTGTTCTCTTGACCAAACTCCAGCAATCTGTCCTCGCTTCTCGGCAGGCTCCACAGCCTGCGGCTGGCTGGAGTCCCAGGCCCGGCGGGAGCCTCTCTGCAAGGCGGCCGCTGAGGTCCAGGCTGTCTCCAGGCATGGAGAGCAGCAGTGGAAGGAATCTGCATTCATGGGTCCCGACAGCATCAGAACGTCCCTGGGAAACCTACAATGTATTCTGTAGGACCTCAAAAGAGAAAGAAGTTGGGTTGTGGTTTGCTTACAGAGAAGGTGTGCGCAGTTTTGCGAGAGTGCTGGGAGGGAACTGCAACCAAGGTCCCCATGGTTTTCCTTTTAAAAGATGAACTTGGCCTGGAGAGATGGCTTAGCGGTTAAGTGCTTGCCTGTGAAGCCTAAGGACCCCGGTTCGAGACTCGGTTCCCCAGGTTCCACGTTAGCCAGATGCACAAGGAGGCACACACGTCTGGAGTTCGTTTGCAGAGGCTGGAAGCCCTGGCGCGCCCATTCTCTCTCTCTCTCCCTCTATCTGTCTTTCTCTCTGTGTCTGTCGCTCTCAAATAAATAAACAAACAAAAAAATAAATAAAAGATGAACTTGTAAAGGAAGGTTTGTTTTCCTTCCTTCCTTCCTTCTTTCCTTCCTTCTATTATTCTTATTTTATTTTTTAATGTTTACTTATTTACAAGGGGAGAGAGAAAAGAGACAGAGAGAGAGAATTGCCAGGTCAGGGCCTCTTGGTACTGCAAATGAACTCCAGATGATTGTGTCACTTTGTGCATCTACCTTTATACAGGTACTGGAGAACTGAACCTAGGCTGGCAGGCTTTGCGAACAAACACCTTTAACTGCTGCTCCATCTCTACATCCCCTTTATTTAATTTATTTATTTTTAGGCAGAAACTAGCGATGTGGCCCAGGCTGTCCTCAAATTCGCAGTGCTCCTGCCTTAGCCTCCCAAGATCTGGGATGACAGATACACCACCATGCACGGCACTTGATGTCAATGTTTATTTGAGAAGCCAAGTACGGTTTTTCCTGTCCTCAGTCTCTTGCTTTCTCTGGTTTCTATGCATGGGTTCTGCACTTAAATAAACCTCTGAGAATAAGGTGTGACTATGAGCCAGCACAGCACAGCTCAGTAGCAGAGAGTAAGGTACAGGGAGGCCACTTAACCTCATGCTGCTGGTCTCCCCAGAGTCCTGGAAGTCAGAAGTTTGGGCTTTTTGTTAAAAAAAATATTGAGAACTTTAATATATGAACATACTGTAATTTTGCCATGTATCGATCACATCATCTGCTGGGCATGATGACACACACCTTTAATCCCAGCACTTGGGAGGAAGAGATAGGAGGATTGCTGTTGAGTTCAAGGCCAGTCTGGGATGACAGAGTAAGTTTCAGGTCAGCCTGGGCTAGAATGAAAGCATACCTTGAAAACAACAACACCCACCCCCACAAAAACCCCATCATGTTATCCTCTTTTGCTCATTCTCCCCACCCCATTTCACTGAGGACCTCATCTTTCAAGATGATCCTTCCTCTTGTTGTTTCATACCTTTGGCCCTTCTCTGTCCTCTGACTAAATGATTTTTTATTTTTATTTGCTTATTTGAGAGAGCAATAGATACAGAAATAGGCGGAGGAAGGGGGGGGGGGAATGGGTGTGCCAGGGCCTCCAGCCACTGCAAACAAACTCCAGATGTGTGTGCCCCCTCGTGCATCTGCCTTATGTGGGTCCTGGAAAGTCAAACCTGGGTCCTTTGGCTTTGCAGCCAAGTGCCTTAACTGCTAAGCCATCTCTCTAGGACCCCTCTTTTTATTTTTATTTTTTAAAAGAAAATAAGTTCTAAGGTAAACTCCCTTTTTAAAAGATTCTTCTCTTATACTTGGCAATTAAGTATATTTGGAAAGTGGCAAGGAGCTGGTTTGCCTAGAGTTGAACTAATTTGCCATTCATGGCTAAGAACAAAACTTGAGACTGGGGTGCAAAGCAAGCATGTTTTCCCTTTTTAAAATGTAGACTCTTTGCTTGTGATTCCCACACCACTTCTAGTTAAATTATAGCAACTGGTCCATTTATTTTTGATAATTTATAATCATTCTATGTTTTTTCCTGTTGCCTCAGAGAGAGGAAAGCTTCCATTTATAGAATACTCAGTATATTCTGGGCTCTTTATATGTGTAGTAGGTAATTTTGTAATTCATTGCCCAGGATCTCTTGTGAGGCTAGAACTCTAATCCTGCTCTACAAATGGGAAACCCAGCAGAGGTTATTTGTCTCAAGATTGCTTAGCAGAGAGGTAGGATTTGAACTTGATTTGGTTAGGCTCCAAAGCTATGCACACTGTTTTCCTGGCTCCCAGTTTAGACCAGTAGGGCCAGATCAAGCACCCCCAAACACTGCAGGGAGACAGCATGGTTCATAGGCAGGAATACAAAATTGGTGGTCTTATCAATACATGTTGTGAATAAAAATTTGCCTGACCCTGTTTCAGAGCAAAGTTGCCTCACTCTCACACCTTATTTTTTAAATTTATTTGAGAGAAGGAAAGAGAGAGAGAGAGAGAGAGAGAGAGAGAGAGAGAGAGAGAGAGAGAAAGAGAGAGGCATGCCAAAGCCTCTAGCCACTGCAAACAAACTCTAAACACCTGTGCCACCATGTGCATCTGGTTTACATGGGTACTGGGAAATTGAACCTGGGTCCTTAGGTTTTGCAGGCAAGTACCTTAACCACTAAGCCATCTCTACAGTCCCCTCACACCTTATCTCAGGCCTTTTAGGAAGGCAGGAGTTATTAAGAGATTGGACTGGACTGGCTGCATTCCAAATTCAGCTCTATCATTTCTTCTCCAGATCCCAGGGTCCACATCAATATAGTTAAAGTGAAAATAGTAGCTAGGTTTAATTGTTCAGAGCTAAATGATGTAGCCTCCCCCACTCATAATGGGTGTAGGCCTGGGGTGAAGCACCATAAACACTTACTGCTATTACTGAGCAGGGAGGAAAGGTGAACTTTCAGAGGACATTCAGGGCTGTGTTGTTCCTGTCAAAGTCACCTGTCACTGGTGTCAGAGCAGGGAAACACTGAGGATCTGACTCAGAGCCTTTGGTAGATCCTGATGCTGGTGGCATCCACCATGGCCTAAGCACCTGCCTTCTGGCACATATGGAGCCAGATGGTCATAGTTTGCACACACTGACATGAGGAAGAAGGTGTGAGCTGGGCATGGTGGCACACATCTTTAATCCCAGCACTCAGGAGGCAGAGGAAGGAGGATTGCCGTGAACTCAAGGTCACCCTGAGACTACATAGTGAATTCCAGGACATTCTGAGCTACAGTGAAACTCTACCTCAAAAAACCAGAAGAAGAAGGAGGAGGAGGAAGAGGAGGAGGAGAAGGAGGAGGAGGAGGAGGAAGAGGAGGAGGAGGAGAAGAAGGAGAAGGAGAAGAAGGAGAAGGAGAAGAAGGGGGTGGGTGGCATGGCTCTCTGAGTTCATGTTGTACATTATTCATCAAACAGCTCTAAAAAACACCCTTCCTCATCATGAAGTCATTACTGGCCTTTATGGGTTTTGTTGGTTTTGCTTTCTGGAGTATTAACTTCATGCTTTTCCCTCTTTGCAGCATCTCTTCCCTTCTCTGGCCTGTGGCCCGGGAAATGTCCTCTGCAGGAGCATGTGCTGAATGCTTGGTCCCCAGCTAGTGCTGCTGTCTTGGGAGGCTCTGGAAACTTTAGTGAGTAGTACTTAGCTGGAAGAGGGAGGCGGGTCATTGCCTGCCTCACTCGTTCTGCTCCCTGTCCACCCCGAAGTGAAGAACCTTCCCGCTGCACACCCACCACCACACAGTGTTCTGCTCAAGTATATCTGGCCAAACAATCATGGACCAGACTCTGAAACCATGAACTCAAATGCAATCTTCTTCTCTTGGGTCATTTCTATAAGGTACATTGTCATAGCAGTGAGAAAAATAATTAATAGAAGGGGCCGTTTGGACTTGAGCTGTCAGCATGGTCATTGAATATGGAGATGGTTTGCCTTGCTGAGTTTGTGCTGTAATATATTATTTATAAGACATGGCTACAAGTATCCTTAGTTGCAAAGTGATTACTGGAACTAGGTAATAGTATCTTCCAAAAAGCCACTGTTTAAAAACTACAATTAGAGTTCTCATGAAAAATGAAGATTGTTCAAACCACTCGTGTACCACCGGGGCTGCAGAATTGAGGAGAGTTGTCTGCTAAAGCAGAGAAAGATGTTCTCTCTCTTTCCTCTCATCCTCCTTTTCCTCCTCTCCTGTCCATGACCAACTGGAATATTTATTTCCCAGTTATCCTGGCAGCTAGGTGAGGCCATGATACAAACCTCTGGCCTATGAGGTATGAGGAAATATTATGAGGCAGGTTCTAGAAATGTCTCTGCCATGTGAAACTTTTTCACATGACACATATCTAATTTACCCCAGATAGGGCACAAATGACAGAACAAAGTACAATTGTACCAAAACCTAATTTTGATAAACCAATGAGTTTATTGGGGTTACTTATAGAGCATGGGTGAGGGGTTCCTGACAGGACTGTGGGAGACTCAAAGGCAGCTGCATCCCTGCAAAGTCCTACTTGGTCCTGGCTGGTGACCTTATGGAAGCTGCAATATGGAGGTGTCCTTCTGGTTAACCTTCCACCTCCTAGATAATTAGCGTCTCCCCAGACCACTTGCGGCTGGTGGGAGCAGGGGCTGGAAAGAGGAAACATTCACTGGAATCCCAGGTGAGGGTCTTGCGACCCTCCTCTCCTCCCTTCTACTAGGGAGTTGCCAATAGCTCATTATTACAGCCAAAGACCTGGTCAAAGTTGCTATGACTTCTAGGGAAAGCACTCTTTACTTCAGCATGGCATCATGTTATGCTCAGAGGAAAAACACCATACCACAGTCCTTAGTGAGTGTCTCTTGCCCTTTCCTTCTTTCTTTCTTTCTTCCTGACACCCTCCTTTGTCCTACTATATGGAGGTGCACGCAGCGGCTGCCATCTTGGGTCATGACCACTGGACTAGCTCCCTGGATAGAGCCTGGATCCTGAAGGCATCATGGAGCAGAGCTCCCACACCTGCTGGATTGCTTCCTCTGACATCTCCTTGAGAGAACAATAAAACTTGATTTTCCTTAGGAAAGTATTATTTTGAGTCTGTTGTTTTCAGCCAAATTTAATTCCAACACGCTGTCCAGATTTCTAGAGAAACAATGTCAATGCAAAAAGCATGATAAGAGAATTGCTGAGGCAGATGAAGTCAATTCTACGCCCTGAGGAGCACAAGGGTCATGGTTCAGTTTCTTTTGCATTAGCTTAAAAAAAAACTCACATGTCTTGTTGATGTCAAGGAAACCTCTACTCAGTAGGAGAAGTAGAATTCCAGTAGCTTCCAGTGTGGCAAGCTGAGGAGACACACAAGTGCCAGCATCCTAAGTGTCGGGACCACACACCCATTACTGAGGGACCTTAGGAGTTAAACTTTTTATTACAGGAAGACAGGGGACAGGCCACAGGTAGAAATTGACCATAGCACCCAGCTCACAGGTGTTCATGCTCCAGGGACCCTGGGCAAGACTCCCACCTCCCCCACACCTGCAACCATGGGCAGAGACCTGGTTTCCCACCACTTTAGGGACCATTCTTGCCCATCCAAGATTACTCAGGTCCCCGCAGAGGTTTCCCTCTGATCCCAGGGGATATTCAAAGCAGCTAGTCTGGGAGAATCCCTTTAGTAGGATTATATATTCACAGACTTTTCCATGTGGCCTTGGCAGGGACTTCTGGTGGCATAGGCAGAATGGCCAGCCTCTCCCCATGGAACTCGGGGTTAGCCCTCTGCTTTTCTTGGAGCATGGAATGCTGGTGGCTGTGACACCGATCATGGCTTTAGTGGGACTTGGTTTTGCCCTCCTAGTTCCCTGCCATGCACTCGAGAAGCACATGGCTTTGAATGCAATGTTCTTGCATGAAAATATAAGGTGGTAATGATATTGACCTTGGGCTATTATCCACACCCATCTCAGTGATTCCTTAAATAAATTTGTACTGGCTTTATTTGGGTGTAATTCAATATCACACAATTTACCCACCTAAAGTATAAGAGTCTGTGTTTCTTTGATAGTCACAGAGCTCTGCAGCCACCATCATAGTTTTAGAGTATTTTTATCACCCACCAAAGAAGATCTATATCTTTCATTTATTTTTAAAATATTTTTATTTATTTGAGAATGAGAAAAAGGGGAAAGAATGAATGAGTGAGTGAGTGAATGAATGAATAAGGGTGAGCCAGGCTGTCTTGCTGCTGCAAACAAACTCCAAATGCATACTCCACTTTGTGCATTGGGCTTTACTTGGATACTGGGGAATCAAACCAGGATTGATGGGCTTTACAAGAAATTCCCATTAACTACTGAGCCATCTTCCCAGCCCCTCCATACCTTTTAGCAATTACCTCTCATTCCACAACTCTTCAATCTACTCTTCAGTTTTATTCAACTGTTCATTTCCTTTTACTTCTATAGATTTTCCCATTTTGAACTATTTGTATAAGGGAATCATAGAATATGCAATCTTGTGTCACATGATCCTTTCACTTAGCCTGTTGTAAAGGTTCTTCCATGCTATAACATGTATCAATACTTTATTTCTGTTTATTGTCAAGGCATATTTTATTGGATGGATATATCACATCTTATTTATCCATTTATCTACTGGTGAAGTCAGTGGTACTTTCACGTAACCATAGGAACACGCAGAAGGAAGAAATGAGATTGCCTCTCACTTCAAAATGACTGTAGCACATTGACTTTATTGCAATGTGTTTATTACACACACATGACTGTTTTGTGCACACAGTGGCTCCATTTCCCATAGTAAAGAAATAGGTTGGCATATGATTACTAGTCTAGCCTCTCTGAGACTTATTACCATGAAACAGTGTCCCCAGATACAGCTAAGTTGTAGTCACGGATGAAATGACATTTCTGTAGAGCTGAAGCCACACAGTCTAGACAGGTGAATTTGCAAAGGTAAATGTCACCTTTAGCCTTAGTGACCATATAGTCTTTCAGAGCCATAGGCTCTGATGCTTTTTTTTTTTTATTATATACCTAAAAAATATTCTAGATGGCTCATGGCAACTGAAAGTTTCTTTCCTCTAAATGCGTATAGCTAAGTAAGGACTCCCTCTGGTCCTCTGAACATGACGATGGCCTCCGCACATTCATTATGAACATGACTGTCACTTATTTCTTTGTGGATACTACATTTTAATTATTATTATTATTTTACTGAACTACAGGTTTACCAATGTCCAGGTTCAGATACATTTGTATGCATTGTTCATTTCCTACCAATTTACCCAATTTTATCATCTGGATTATAACAAGATACTACAGTGAAAAGTTGTCTATAGAGTCCTACCAGGCCAGAAATGTAATGTAGCCTAGGGCAATTTTCTGTGGCGTGGTAACAGTCAACAATAAGGATGGAGCCAGTATCTCATAAGTGTTCACTTTGAAAACACAGCAATATTTTGTCCCCCTTTTTTGGTTTATTTTAATCTCACTATTCAATTTAAATTGAAAGTCAATTGAAAAAGGAGAGGAAGAGGATTTTGTCTTATTAAAAGTGTTCAGGGAAAGGAAGAACATGGGCTTTAAAAAGTTAAAAAAATGCTACTTGAAAAAATACAATAAGGGTAATGAATCCCCCCAATGCTTATAAGGAACCAGATAGAACCAGTTGGATGGAAGGGTTGGGGATTATATCAAGCTAAAGAACCAAGATAAGCCACACTATACTATTATTATTATTACCATCATCATTACCATCAAAACTGGGCAAAATAGACATTATGCAAAACACTTGAATAATGCTTTGACAAAAGACAAAATAAAATGGAAATTATAAAATGTCTAGAAAGCAAGGGAAAATGGACAAGTTTCATGAACCCATGAGACAGAATAAAAGTGGGGCTCAGAGGAGAAATAGCACAAACTGCCTATCTTAGGCATTGGCATTTGATTTTTCTCACAAAGGGCAGGGGCTATCTTTTGTTTTGCTTTGTTGTGTTTACAGTTACTTAAAATTGTGAAAATTCTTCTTCAAGTTACACAAAAACAATTCGTGGTTCTGATTTGACACAATATTTTTGGCCTGGCCCCCTTACTAAAAAGGTTCCCAAAAATGAGGAAAAGGGAGATTGACATAGTAATCTCAATACATTAGAAAAATGTCAACTAAAACAACAACAAAAACAAATGAAAAACTAAGGGAAATTAATAAAAGTGAGCACCGAACTAAATGGCATAGGAAACAAAAAAGACTAGCTCTCAGGGCTGCTAAGATAGAATAAGTCTTTGAAGCTTGGCCAGTGTCAAAATTTATCCACAGAGAAAAGGAAGTTCACTAGGTAGATTACCATAGAAGGGTTATTAAGGATTTGCCATTGATTGAAAAAAAGAACCAGAGTTGGGTTTACAGAGTTACAGAGTATGTTTTTGTTTGAAGTAATTCCACTTATATAAAAAAGTTCAGGTAATAGATAAAAGTAAAATTTTCTATAGATCCCTTTTGTCAGAAAGTTCTAGAACAGAAAGAACAAATAAGTTTTTTTTTGTTTGTTTGTTTTTGTTTTCTGAGGTAGGGTCTTGCTCTAGCCCAGGATGACTTGGAATTCACTATGTAGTCTCAGGGTGGCCTCGAACTCACTGCGATCCACCTACATCTGCCTCTAGAGTGCTGGGATTAGAGGTGTGCGCCACCACGACCAGCTGCAAGTAGGTTTTATGTTGAGTGCCAGCTTACATGAGTGTCATGTGCTGGAGGCCCAGGAGATGGTTGTGAGGTCTAGGTGATATCAGCTGGGAGAATATTGGGAATTAGTTTGCTATTTCTGAGTTGTCTTGAAACCTAAGGTCAAATAGGCCTTATGTGATCGTGTCTGTGGGTAGAACCAGAAATTAATCCAGAAGCCTTAGTACTTCTCTGATCACTTTGTTAGAGAAAACGTCCAACTCTGTAAAACTTATAGTGCTTTAAAGACCATTCATTCAGAAGCTGTATAAAACCCAGGTCCCAGAGCAAAGCTATCTTGCTCGGTGCCCTGGGTGGAGCAGGTGAGTTACAGAAGCCCATAGCTGCAGAAGCCAGTGAGCTCAGGCACCATGGCCGGCAGGCTGTCTTCCCTGCCTTTGCCAATTTACAGCTGCCCAGAGATCTTCCCTTCCATTGACCTGACAGTGAACCCCAGCTTATTTCCCTAGTTCTCCAAATGCAAAAGCAAAGTAGAAACCATCTCTTTTTTCCCAAGCAGAAGCTCATTCTAGGGACTGTGCTTGCAACCTCTCCTGGGTTAAGGGCTCGGGACCTGTCACAGCTCCCCCTGCAGGCGGAAGAGGCAAGGAGAGAGCCAGCAGGGGCAAGGGAAGGACTGCCTCTGGGATGAGTAAATCTTCATTATTGTATATTAGAAAAAAGGTGGTGGGGGGTGGGAATTGTGGCTTTACTATCCTCATTTTTATGATGAAGTAAAATAAAATGGGAAGGAAGAGCGAGAGAAATGATTGCTTGGTAAACGGCCTCAAACCTAGCACGTGTTTACTTAAGCATCTCTACACACATAACCCTGGGTGTCCGTTAAATCAGCAGGCATGGCAGTTAGCACTTCTGGTTACAGACCATTTTACAGTCATACATCAGTCATAGCCATAAAAGCCATTTACCCTCTGCCATCCAACCAATCAGGATCCAGGCAAAAGGAAGCCAGCCCAAGTGTGCCCGTTTTCTCCAGGCTTAGTTTCTACAACCTGCTTTATCACACGGTCACAGAAGTTTAGCTGCCTGGGCTCCCTGGCCTTCCAGGGAGCAATGGATGATTTGGGGCCAATATTTGCATCATCACACATGACTCATTGTGACACTAAGGAGGGACAGAGGTCAGGCATTGTCCTCAGCCTTTGTGACAGGGGGGGTAGGAACCACGCAGGTGACAATCACAGATGATAGGCTGTGGGCCTATCAACCCCACGAGAAGTGGGTTTGAAGTTGATATCAGAGGCTAAGTTACCCAGAGGGTGATCATCATTCACCCTTGCCTCCCATCTATCACAGAATTATTGAAATGCTATCAAGGCTCAAAGCCACCTTTTGGCGTTACCAGCCACACGTCTCCAAAATCTGTCCATTTATTATATATCTTAACTCTTTCTTAATGCGCCTCTTCATTTATGAATAAGGCGCAACAGCAGTTGTCATAACCCCAGTGGAGGCCAGGACAGCCCAACTTGTCCCCTACTCCATCTCTGCATGGACATTTTGCATGTCACCCGCCTCTCCAGTCATAACAGGCTAGGATCAATTTTCCAGTGGCAGCTTGGAAATAAGAGTACAAAATGTATATTAATACAGAAATATATTGTGAAACTGCCCTTAAACAAACAAATGAGCCACTTTAAAATATTACTGCTATAAATGACCATGACAGTAGCCCAGCACATATAATAAAAAATAACTGCTGAAGAGAAGCTGCTGAATTACTATAGTAATAAACCAGATGTGATTATTATCATTTAACACGGTCATTGAATACCATGAATCCCTGAAGCCATTAAAATATTTATGATTAAACATTTGCTATTCCTTATAACAGAACATATAGTTGGGTACTAAAACACTGTTAAAGTATTATTTCAGCTAATCTATGCCAGTTCTATAATGGAGGTCAACCAACGTCTCCTGCATCTTTCAAGAGCGACAAGAACAGCTGCCTCTCCATATCTTGACATGTTGGGACGTTCATGTTGTTCTTATGTAATCTGATGGCACTGGGTGGGTGCTTAAACTCCACAAGCTCAGGTAAGAGTACCTTCTATATTCTATAGGTTCATGGGCACAGGTGAGCTAAGGTCGTGGTGGTCATTCTTCTAGAATAGATACAAATGGAGCAGAGACTTTTAAAGCTCTGTTCACAGCCCCTGCACCTATCTTTTTTAAAAATATTTTTTGTTTATTTTTATTTTATTTATTTGAGAATGACAGACACAGAGAGAGAAAGAGACAGAGAGAGGGGTGGGGGGAATGGGCGTGTCAGGGGTTCCAGCCACTGCAAATGAACTCCAGATGCATGCACCCCCCTTGCCCTGCACCTATCTTGAGCATTCAGCAAGGCTCTTGACCAGGGAACCTTTTCTTGGTCAGTTCTAGCCTGAAGTGCCAGGAAACAGTGCCCCTGGGAGCAGCCCTTGACCATGGCGATGGGAGCTGCAGAATATATATTTTCTTTTTAAAATTTTTCTGTAGAAAGAGGGGGTGGAGAGATTGGACACCCCCCAGGCCTCTATCTACTGAAAATGCACTCCAGATGCATGTGCCACCACATAAGGCCTATGCACCACCACATAAGGGTATGTGGGTGCTGGGGAATCAAGCCTGGGTCCTTAGGGTTTGCAGGCAAGTACCTTAACCACTAAACCATCTCTCCAGCCCCTTTTCTTCTTAAAAATGTTTTAGTTACTGACACAAAAGAGGGAGAGAGAAAGAGGCAAATAGATCGATAGATAGCTAGATAGATAGAGAGAGAGAGAGTGAGAGAGAGAGAGAAAGAGAGAGAATGGGTGCACCTGGGCCTCTAGCCATTGCAAACAAACTCCAGACACATGCGCCATCTTGGACATCTGTCTTTATATGGGTCCTGGGGAATTGGACCTAGGTCCTTTGACTTTGCCAGTAAGTGCCTTAATCACTAAGCCATCTCTCCAGCTCCAAGAATATGTGTGTGTGTGTATGTGTGCATATATATATATATATATATATATATATATATATATATATATATGTATGTATGTATATCTCAAATTTATGGACATGAGGTCCCTGTTAGGTTGGGACAGACTCCCAAAAATGGAGTCACAGAGGACAGCAGGATGGCAACAGAAACTTACCCACATTCCTCAATAAACCATTACCTCTTCCTTGCCTAACAATGGCCCTACTCCCCAGGTCATGGTTTCCTGCCCCCTTATCTCCTAAGTCTATGTACTGTTCTGGTCTCACCCCTTAGCTATTTGAAATGGCTAATGTAAAGCACAAAGGAGTTCTTGTCTCTTCCTCACCTTCCCCCAGCTGAAAGCCCTATCAAGCGCACTATGTGGGATCTCAGGCTGGCTGTGCTCTGCTCTTGTGAGCCCTGGCAACTCGTGGTTTTCCCTCATAAAAGCTTTCATCTTTGCCTCAGAGGGTTTGCGTGGTCTTGGTCACTCCCTGACCTTACAGTCCCCACCCCCTGGGTTGTGCCCTTCCTATCCTCAGCCCTTCACTCATGAGTGTTGGAAGTCAATATTCAGTTCAAGTAAACATAAGGTCAGTTGTACTGAAGGAAACTGCAGAAGTCAGTGTGTACTCAAGTGTGATGAGACTCTTCTGTACAGCGAGTCAGTCTTCCAGGGCAGTTGTCTCTCATTTCTATCTATTTATGTGCATTTCCAGCTTTGTCAGTGGGTGGGCAGCATTGCCAGGAAGGAGGTGCATTCGCCCAGTGAGCACCGCATCCTGGTCATGGCTAGGTGCAGCCTGGCTCCGTGTGAGGAAGAGGAGCAGTGTGAGAGCTCTTCACCATCATCGCTTGGGACATTCCTGGATATATGCATGCCATAAAAATAGAACTAATTTTACATCAAAATAGAAGAGCAACTAGTTTGAAAGAAAGGGGTTCAGTGGAGGAGGAATAGGGAAGAGGGGACAACGAAGGGCGGTAGGAGGGGATTATGATCAGGGTGCATTGGATTTATAAATGGAGGTTGTCAAAATATGCTTAAAAATTAGAACTATTTCTTTTTAAATGGGTACTCATAGTAATCAGCTTTGTTGATCTTTTCAGAAATAAGTTAAATGGCTTGAAACTTTAATGGGTAGCAACATGGTAAGAAAAGGAAGGAAGGAAGGAAGGAAGGAAGGAAGGAAGGAAGGAAGGAAGGAAAGAATTTTGTTCTGTTCCTTACTGGCTGTATGATACTTAAAACATATATTTTATAACTCCATCTAGCCATAGTGTCATTTTTCTCATAAAATCATAGCAATTGTATATATTGGTGCAGTGTATAGAAAACAGTTATCTCTATTGCCATATGGATAATAGACATTTAATAAACATAAATTTATTAAATGATGAATTAATGGGAAATTTCCTCACTCTGTTTGCATACTACCATGATGACAACTCAATTCTTGGCATAAGTAGTTATTCATTGGGAACTCACTGGATTCCCAGCATGTCTTTCTTGAGCTTCCTGTGCAGCTTTGGCGCTGTAACATGTCTCTCTCCTGTAGGTTCCATAATTGCCTTTGTGATTCCAAGTTGTGTGTGTCTAGGTCTGCCCTATTTTTGCTGTGGTCCCACAATTGTGGGTTTAAGAAACTAGGCCATGGTCTGATATATACAGGGACACCCAGAAAGCTTTAGAATGGAATTCAAAAGATTTTCAAGACCTTTGCTAGCTCAGTCAACCCTAATGAGCTATTAGGTCAGCAGAGATCCTTAGCAATCAATTAGTCATTATATCACCAAGAATTCATTGCTAACAGAGTTCTCAAACTGAAAGGGACCATTGTATTAGAATACAACCAGGTACTAAAAACAGTAGCTCCACTTGGCCTTTTCAATGTGCCAGCTACTTCAGTCCCCAAAGTAGGGGGCTTGTTTGAAACAGTTTCTTACATTTTCAGATATTTAGAGCTAGTAAGAATTCCCAAATAAGAGGAGAACAAGGGTGTGTTATACATACAAAGATACATGCGCCACTTTGTGCATCTGATCTTTCACATGGGTCCTTAGGAATTGAACCTGAATCTGCAGGCTTTGCAAGCAAGTGACTTTAACTACTGAACCATCTCTCCAGCCCACCAGTGTCTGTTAGAACCTCCAATTGCTACTCATATCATATAATGACTCCATGTGTGTGTGCATGTGTATGTGTGGTAGATCTTACCTACCAATCCAGCTCATCACATAGCTGTTAACTAAGAATTGAAGAATTGGATGTTACTTTTTGTAATAGTTACTCCATCATCCCACATCTAGGTAAATCTCTCCAACAACTTGCCTCCTAAACAGTTGGCTTCCTCTGCTAGCTAGCTTCCCTGCCTTTCTGTCAGATATTCTTCCCCTTTCTCAGCTGCTAGGGTTACACTCCGAACCTCAAACAGTATTGTTATGCAGAGTAACTTACCCTTGACTTAGACCTCATCTGAAGGCCACCACAATGGTTCACAGAAGTACTAAATGAAGTTCTCTTCCCTAAGAGGTATTCTGCTGCAGCTCAGCTAGTAGATAATTATCCTGAAATATTTGTGACCTTGTGTAAGACTCAAAGAGCATGAGCATTTGCACTTGATTAACTTTTTATTTTCAGGAACAGTGCTGGAGAGCACCATTACCCACACCATGTTGGCTCAGGCACTGCCCTTCCTGCGGTGAAGCATGGTCTCCTAAGGGTGGTTTTGTTAGGAGGCTATAGGTAGAGCCAAAGGTTTTGCTTTAGGAACATGTTTCCAGGGTTAACATGACAAATATATTTTCTTTTGTTCATTTTTATTTATTTATTTGAGAGTGACAGAGAGAGAGAATGGGCACTCCAGGGCCTCCAGCCACTGCAAATGAGCTTCAGATGCATGTGTTCCCTTGTGCATCTGGCTAACATGGGTCTTGGGGAATCGAGCTTTGAACCAGGGTCCTTAGGCTTCACAGGCAATCGCTTAACTGCTAAGCCATCCCTCCAGCCTGCCAAATATATTTTCTAATGTATAAATATTTATTTAATGTTTCTTAACTACCTTTGGCTGAAATTAAATTTTGTCACTTTCGGTGAATTGGTAAAAATGCTTTGAGGGCAGGGCTATTCTGTGTGCTGAAGGGGTCTAGGACTTGGTGGAGAAAATGAATCCTCCTTAAAATGGGTGCAATGGAGCTGTCCAGTTCATTTCTTCCCTAGATAAGCTGATAATTGATAAAGATTCAATTGCTATGAGGTTTTTTTTTTATTGGAAAGAGCCTATTAATTTTAGTTCATTTATCTTTACCTTGATGCTCTGTAATCAACATTAGTAGTTACTTCTCTCCATTTAAAAAAATATTGGAAAGAAACCGGGCATGGTGGTGCATGCCTTTAATCTCAGCACTTGGGAGGCAGGGGTAGGAGGATTGCTGTGAGTTTGAGGCCACCCTGAGAATACAGAGTGAATTCCGGGCCAGCCTAGACTAGAGTAAAACCCTACCTTTAAAAAAAAAAAAAAAATATATATATATATATATATATATATATATATATATATATATATATGAACTACAGGGTAAAGTTTGCATCTTCTTACAAGTGACATGCCATGATATATTAATATTAATTTCTTTAGGAATTCTAGGATGCACTTAGTAATAATGAAAATTATATATAATTGCTTTACTGATTTTTAAAAATATTTTTATTTATTTATTTGAGAGCCATAGACAGAGAAAGAAGCAGATAGGGAGAAGGAGAGAGAATGGGCACGCCAGGGCCTCCAGCCACTGCAAACAAATTCCAGATGGGTGCGCCCCCTTGTGCATCTGGCTAACGTGGGTCCTGGGGAGTCGGGCCTTGAACCAGGGTCCTTAGGCTTCACAGGCAAGCGCTTAACCGCTAAGCCATCTCTCCAGCCCGCTTTACTGATTTTTTAAACAAGCCTTTATGCCATCAGCAATGATAAACCCTAGTTATACATTAAGTCATTTAGTCTCACAGGTACCTGGGAGGCAGATTTTATAGGTATCTATATTAGTTATCATTCTCATTGCTGTGATAAAACACTTGGCTACAGCAACTTAAGGGAGGAGAGATTTCATTTGGTCCATGGTTCACGGGGAGCACGGTTGAGTAGGTATGACAGCAGGGACTATCACTTGCTCACATCTGGGTGGTTGGGGAGGTGGGACCAGCCTTTAAAACCACTTCAAGGCCCCATCACTTCCTGCAGCTAGACTTTAAGGCTCCACAACTTTCTAGAAGAACACAGTCAGCTGGTCTTCAAACACATGAGACGATGGAGGACATCTCAGATCCAAACCATAACAGACTCCCTCACTCACACCCCTTTACTTTTTGAGACAGGTCTTATGTAGCTCAGGCTGGCCTCAGACTCACTGCGTAACAGCAGCAGGGCTTGAACTCCTGATTCTGCTGCTTACACCTCCGAGTTCTGAGAGTGTAGGTATGTGCCACCACGCTCAGTGCCAACTCCCAGGTGTACACTTATGGAAACCGCCCTCTCACTTACCCACCACTTGTTTTCAGGAAGGCTTCATTGGATTCTATCAGTATCATGCTTGTCACATTTATTGTCAACACTTGTCTGTCTCTCTACCACCAGCTCAGTGCAAGGCAAGAGTCTGTTGATGTAGGTACCTGCTACCCACTCAGTGCCTGGCATAGAACAGGTGCCTGATAAATATTGATTGGACTGAATGGACTTTGTGTAATAAGAAGAACCTCCTCAATGGCACTGGGTAGGAAACAGAATGAAGACTCAAGTTTTTGGCTGCCATTCCCCAAGGTGAAGCTCTTATATGTCATGTAGAACTTTCCTCTACCCACCAGTGTAAAGCTAGAGTCCTGGGTGTTGCCTCACAGTGCAAGGATCCCAGACCCAGTCACATCCAGACCATGGTCAAAGCCCGAAAAGCTTTATGACCGTCTTATAGTACGAAGCAGTGGGTAAGACGATGTAGAATTGGGGGTGGTGGGAGTTGCAGGGAATTTCTTTTCTTAAATGAAAAGCCCAAATAAAGTAAATAAATGAAAACATAAATCACAGTGTCTTCTCCAGGCTCCTGGCTGGAGGAAAACAAATTAGAAAGGGCTTGAATGAAAGGTGTATTGAAGAAGCTTGACTTGAATTAAGTGGTTATATATTTTAAAAGCACTTTGTTGGGCTCTGTAAAAATAACAAATAAAAAGGCAATAATATCCCCTGGCTCTGTGAGGCAAATGCCAGTAATAAAGTAAGCTTAGGGGGAAAAATTCAAGAGTATAAACTTCAGGAGAAGGGTACAGGAGAGCATTCACTTTGGAGCTGCCTTCATGCACTGTTTAATATTTAATGAAAAGGTGCTACATTTTCAAATAGATACCATGTGTCTTTCTAACACCATCCACTTCCTCTTAAAATCGCCCCAAATGAAATTTAAGGACATAACTTAAAATTTTTATTCTTTTAACAGCCAACATAAAGGAGTTACTTCAGGGCTATCAAATACTTATAATTTGTGATATGTGTTATAATCTTTTTATTCATAGTTTGAGAAAAATTTAATACATTCTAGCTAGCATCCATTCACCATAGGAGTCAGAAATGGCTCTGTAGCTCTATCTTGACCTGCTGTGTTATTAATTTAAAATTAAGCATTAACAGGAAAACTTTGTTGTTTTTAGAAATGTACAGAAGCTTGGGGAATGATTCTTTTAACAACAGTTACAGGAGAAAGTAACTCTAGAAAAAGTTACCAGGAGAGAGCTAAATGAACTTTCTCCTTGTTAAGAAATGTTTAGGTCCTTTTGTTTGTAAGTGGCAGGTGGGTTGTACAATTCCAATGTAATTTCAGAAAGTCATCTTCTGAATGTAATAAACATGTCGGCAATAATAGGATTCAGAAAATAGCAAAACGCATTCCAGACGCCCTTTGATTGTGCATATAGAACAGAGAATTGAGCTATAATTGGCTATAACACAGTTATGGACAGCAAATGACACACCGTGGCGTTGGATGATGTGGCAGTTCTGATTAGAGATACTATCCTTCAGGCACACACCAGAGAGACGACACTGGATGTACATGGCGACACAGCACATTCCCCCTTACCGCCCCCCCTTTCTTTCTCCCTCTTCCCTCTTTGCCTTCCTTTCTTCCTTCCTTCCATCGTCTTTCCCTTCCTATCTGCCTTTTTGTTTAATTGAAACATCATAAATTAGACTAGAAAACTTATCCTATTATTTTTCAACTAATCAATTGTCAGCCAATACACCATTCCCTCCAGAGACTACAACTGTATGAAAAGGGGAAGTGGGAGCCCTTGGAGAATTGACTTTTGGAGAACTAGATGTAATTTGAATCACGAATTATAATAGGAAATAAACCATTACAATAAACAAGAAAACATGAACACAATTACTTTCATAGTGTAATTTTATTCACTCTCGTTGAGAAAATGAAGAGATAATACTGACCGTAGCACCTGGGTATTTAATGCAAACTGTAAAATCTATTATATTAAACAAAGTCAAAAGCAATGTGAAAGATCTTGAATCTATTCAAGGCATGCGCCTCATTACAGACTTAGCAAATTAAAACACAAATAGGATTAGAAAAGAATAATGTAACAATCTCCCACCAGGTCCCTAGAGCATTAAGTCATAAATTGGGTTTGCATTAAATCGTGCCTGCAGTATTGAATTCAGGGAAAGAGCTGTGGGCTGGAGATAAACCATGCTGGGTTACTTACCAACTTTGGCAAAGCTATGTGTTTTCTGAGACATGCAGTAAATTTGTTAGAATATAACAGGTCCACAGAAAGAAACTGAGCACTTCATATCTTAATTTAAAAAATGTCCACTGCCATACCATATGTGGCCTGCAGAGACATAAATGCAGACAAAATTCACATGCGAATTGAACTGTGTTCCTTGTTAAGTGTGAAGCCATTTCACTGTATGCACTGCTTTACACCAGACACGCTTAAAACAAACTTCTTCTCAGCATGGTTTTTTATTTTATTTTATTTGTTTGGTTTTCCGAGGTATAGTCTTGCTATAGCCCAGGTTAACCTGGAATTCATTATGTAGTCTCAGGTGGCCTTGAACTCACAGTGATCCTCCTGCTTCGGCTTTGTGAGTGCTGGGATTAAAGGTACACACCACCATGCCTGGCTCAGTATGGTTTTTAATGAATTTTATTTTGCTATTTTATTTTTGTTTATTTGCTTGTTTGATTCTGCAGAGGGGGGGAAAAAAGGAAGCCTACTATCTTCTTTACAGAATGCATGTGAAGTTTTGGAATATCAAGAGGAATGTTCTCTTTCATTCCAAGGAGGCATTCTGACTGATCCATAACAAATACCCAGGACATTAAGTAAAGCTAGTGAATATACTTAAATCAATGTTGTAAATGATTCAGGCTTTTTAAAGCACTTCCGCACGAAGCATTACTTGTTTCCCAGCCCTCTGCAGAAGAAAGGGTACATAAGGGGAGCGGCCCAGGTTGTTCTGTCATCTAAGTGAGGAGTCTCAGCCCTTCGGTTAATTTCTCTGATTGCAAATGGGCAGGTCAAGCAAGCTCAAATGCAGAACGCAAAACGTCACTAGCTGTGGTCCTTCTTTATTTCTTTTCTTTTCTTTTTTTATTTTATTTTATTTTTGGAGGTAGGGTCTCACTCTAGCCCAGGCTGACCTGGAATTCACTCTGTATTCTCAGAGTGGCCTTGAACTCACAGCGATCCTCCTACCTCTGCCTCCCGAGTGCTGGGATTAAAGACGTGTGCCACCACATCCGGTGGGTCCTTATTTCTCAAGGCCACTTTCACGTATACAAGTCTTCTCTTCCTTGTCCTTGACTTCCTAACTCTGTTAGGAGAACTAAAGAAAACCCAGGTAAAAGGCCTCGGGAGAAACCAGGTGATCCAAAATGCTAATCTCCTGCTGTCAGGGTATCACGAAAGGATAGGGCATGAAAATAACATTTGCAGGCTGCCCTAAGCTCATCCTTTCCCCAGTGGAAGCTTGGGCTGCTGGTCTGGGGCGACAAGGACCCTTTGGCTCAGGTGACACTGGGGGGCAGGGGCGCTATTCTGGGAGAGGCTCAGATCCCTTTTGCCCCCTGGTCCTTTCCCTTCTAGCTCTGGGCTCCCTCTGCCCGCCTTCCCCAGAGCTTGCAGCTAAGCTGTCCTGGTCCCCCAGCGATGACTCTGTACATCACACTTAGCGGCAGACAGTCTATTTAAAGCTGCATTCTCTATTTTCAAAAGCTTATTTGAGAGTCTAAGAGGCTTCTGTTTTGGCTTTAGTGAGACAAATATGGGCTAAAACACGCAGTGCCCCTTAAGCATGATGAATACACAGGGCCCATTGAAGTTTCCCATAGCCAAAATCTAGCTTCTTACAATAGCAATGTTTTTCTGCCATGTTATTGATGTGGTGGTTTTACTTCTAATTACGGCTCATCATGGCTCTTAGGGCTGAGCAGCAAGAGAACACACTGCCTTGTGTTTCTGTTTCACTCCAGCCCATAACGTGGGTGCTGATGCACAGGGGTCGAAGACCAAACCAAACAAGAAAAAAAAAAAGGTAACTTCCTGTGCTGTGAGCTCACATGCTAATGCTGGAAACTTGCCCTGCGGTAATAACGCTCTGAGGCAGGTGACTTCCGAGGCCTGGCTGCCTCCAACTTCAGCTAGGGCCTTACCTGAAGTCATTCTTCACTGTAGACAAAACAAGCCCAAACCCCAGATATAATTAACACCTGCCAGGATTAATCAGAAGCAGCCCACTTGGCTGTTTAGAGACTAATGAAAGCAAATAGATGTTACTTAACACGTAAATAATGAAGGGTCTTTCGTTGGTTTCAATTTTGATTACTATTTTTTGATGCTGAGAAGAATGCCACTTGGTGTGTGTGTAAACAAAGAAGATGGATGGTGGCGATGAGAATGAGTTGTCCATAACCTGATTAAGGCCATAGAGCTGGCTCCTAGGAGACACACACGGGGCTTAATGATGGGGTTGTTGTTCTTAATATGTCTAATGTTCACTCTAAAAAGAATCAAGCAAAATGTTAAGAGGTTCCTGGTATTCCACTGTGCTGTGATGAGGTCTTCCCTGACAGGCTAAGAACATTGTCCGTGTGGCTGGAACACAATGTTCGGCTAATTTCATGTTAAGCTAATTTGCTCAAACGTATTGGGAGGCATCTGAAAGCTGAAATCTGCCCCCTGTGCTGGAAGAGCCACTGGGGACAAGGACAGGCTTGGCTTTGCTGAAGTTATGATGTGTGAAACAGCTGTACAATGCCACTTCTCCCTCTTTTTCTTCAGCTAGTTCTTTTCCTTCTCTTCAGAGCTCTTCTGGGTTGCGATAAGGTATCTGCTGGGACCTGTACGGTCCTTAGAAGCCAGTGGGCACTCTGGCCTACTAGAGAATGAGGGAGAGCCGGGAGTGATGGCGCACGCCTTTAATCCCAGCACTCGGGAGGCAGAGTAGGAGGATCGCTGTGAGTTCAAGGCCACTCTGAGACTTCATAGTGAATTCTAGGTCAGCCTGAGCTACAGCAAGACTCTACCTCAAAAAAACGGGAGGGGAATAGAATGAGGGAGAGAACATAGCTGGTTAGAAAGCTCTGAATAAGTTGTTGTGGTTGAATGTAGTGAGTTGCCGACAACCTGTCAGTGTGAGTGGGTTCAGGCATGGTGGTGCATCACACAAGGCATGTTGAAGCCAGCCTGGTATATGGTGTGGTCCAGCTATCACTATGCAGTGAAAGTCTGGCTTGGAAAAAAAAAAAAAGAAGAAGAAGAAGAAAGCAGGTGAGGGAGGAAGGAAAGCTGGTCCCTGACAAATACAAGCTGAGGAGGCCTGGCTTTGGTGTACATGGTGCCTCTGGGTGGCCCTTCTTACGGAAGAGAGAATTGTGTAACTGTTGTTAGCAGAACAGAAAACAGGATGTACTGAAGCCAAGCTTCAGTGAGGACATTGCCTTGAGGAAAGAAAAAGAAATCTTGGAACCCCAGCCTCCTTGCTGGATGCTATTTGTTTCTTAATTATATATCTATAATGAAGAATAGAAAGTTTACAATTTTGACAGTTCCATTTATTTCTACATTTTCACCCTAAAACAATGTAATGAACAGCAATTATTTCTACCCAGGGTTTCATGCAGCTGGATAAATGTCACTATTAATTAAATGTGTTTAATGGACTCTGTGTACGTCTGTTCTGTTGCTGATTGCATCTCTTTCTGTACCACCATCCACCACTACCTCTCCGCTTCCTTCTCATCCTCATCTCCTTCCTCACTGGTGAGCACAGGAAAACTCCTGCAAGGACCCAACTAAGCGGAGGGGAATGGGCATGCCAGGGCTTCCAGCCATTGCAAACAAGTTCCAGATGCATTAACTACTTTGTGCATCTGACTTACGTGGGTCCTGGGGAATGGAACCATAGTCCTTTGGCTTTGCAAACAAGCACCATAACAGCTAAGCCATTTCTCCAGCCCAAGGCTTGCTTTTAAAGGATTTAAAAAAATAATCAAAACCCATTTCAAAAATAAATCTCTATCTCTTTTATAAGTAAACATAATAAAATAAGAAGGATAGTTGAAGAAAGTAGAATTGAAATTACCAAAAAGGAGCAGAGGAACTAAATGTTAGCAGACATTTGATCAGATCACTGAAACTGTGAGGCATGGCTCTGAACTAAGGCAGAAGGGAAATCTGTAAAAATCAGTAAACTATGAAAACCGTGGTTCATGTTGTATGACAGCGCCATGCGTGTATAGCTTCTGTGCTGGCCCATCACCTCCTGGAACAGACTCAGGGGGACCTTCTGCCTGGGCTCTTGCTAAGTGGCTGTTGGATGATCAATTGAACAAAGCCCTCAAATACAGTCTGTAAAAAAGACACAGACTGTGGCTTGAAATATGGACCCTTTCTGAAAACACGCAGAATGAAAACCATGCAAGTTGACTCAAGATTTAGTCACCTTTTAATTGGACTGAACACTGCCTTTTAAAAAATAAATGCTTTTAAAATAATTTTTCTTAGCCGGGCGTGGTGGCGCACGCCTTTAATCCCAGCACTTGGGAGGCAGAGGTAGGAGGATCACCGTGAGTTCGAGGCCACCCTGAGACTACATAGTGAATTCCAGGTCAGCCTGAGCCAGTGTGAGACCCTACCTCAAAAAACCAAAAAAAAAAATAAAATAAAATAAAAAATTTTTCTTATATCAAAAGCATGGTGTGCTCATTGTAGGAAATTTATAAAATATGGAAAAGAGAGAGAGCAAGATTTATGACTTCATCATTCATTTAACCACCATTAAAATTTTAGCTATCATTTTCCCATGTTTTTGCCTATATATAGATATACATGGATGTTTTACAAAGACAAAAAATGCTATATGACTTTTAGACAACTATATTTATTTGGGGGTGTGTGTGTGTGTTTGTGTTTGCATGGGCCCCTGCATGCCACCGTGTACATGTGGAGTTGGGAGTAGGATGTCTGTCCTCTCCCTCCCTGCCTGTGAGACAAAGTAGCATTGTTTGGTTGCTGTGTACACCAAATTAGCTGACCTGTGACCTTCTAGCTTCTCCTGGCCCCACCTTCCATTGCCATAGACATGTTGGCATCACAGACATGTGCCATTTTGTGTCCTGCCTAAAGTAGGTGCTGGGAATTGAATTCAAGTCAAGAGGCTTGCAGGCAATTGCCTTTAGCTGGTTAGCCATCTCCACTACCCCTATAAATATTTTTACTTAACAATAAGCTATGAATATTTCACACTCAATGAACTGTCTCAATGATGCCACTTTAAATGGCCTGTGAAGGGACCCAGTTGAACATGACTACAGCCATCTTGGTTGTAACCCCCACTTTGCTGCCATGTGACAGCAGCCTCCCAGGCTTTATAGAACAGTCCTTTGAGCCAGGCGTGGTGGCACACGCCTTTAAATTTACCACGTGGGAGGCAGAGGTAGGAGGATCACCATGAGTTCAAGGACAGCCTGAGACTGCATAGTGAATTCCAGATCAGACTGAGCTAGAGTGAAACCCTACCTCAAAAATAAATAAATAGATACATAAAACAAAATAGTTCTTCAGACAGTCAGATGAACTTGGTGTGTTGACCACTGACACACGGACCTCTTGTTAACTGATTTTTTTTAACATGTAAACAGCTTTTGAGAAAGGCTAGGTGCATTCTGGTTCCATCTTTGTTAGGCTGAACACATAAAACGCTTCTGGCTTTGGCATGCAGGGATCCCTCCATCTTGAAGCTGTCCAACACATGCTTCCATGCACGTCCACCATAAATTTCACTTTGTGCAGACTGGGGCATGCCACCTCTTTCTTTGGTCTATGGCCCCTTCGGCGATTTGGATGGATTTATACACTGGAGCTGTTTTGTTTTCCTAAAGCAGTGTATAGTATGCTGATATTAATATTATAGGATGCATCAGGAAGATATTGTTATATGTAAACAACTCCATGGATATTAGATATCTGGGTTTCCAATCGTTTACATTAAAAGCATTATTTATTTATGAGGGAGAGGGAAGGAGAGAGAGAGAAAGAAATTAATGGGCAAACCAGGGCCTCTTGCCACTGCAAATGAACTCTATATGCATGCATTTTGTGCATCTGGCTTTATGTGGGTACTGGAGTGTTAAACCTGGGTCATCAGGCTTTGCAAGCAAGTGCTTTTAATCACTAAGCCATCTCTCCACTCCCATCTTTCACCTTTTATTTTTATTTATTTATTTATTATTAATTAGTTTTGTACTCAGTGAATACAGTCAATTTGGTACCATTGTTAGGCTCATCCATGTCATACCCCCTCCCCCTGGTCCCTCCTTGTTGAGGTATATGGGTCATGCATTCTGGAGTTAGCCCACAGTTATGGGTAGGATAAATGCCTCTGCATATCATGACCCAACATGTGGCTCTGACATTCTTTCCGCCCCTCTTCCGCAAAATTTCCCTGAGCCATGCTGGGTTCATTTTTCTATCTGAAAAAGAGAAGCAGATTCTCCAACGGAGAGTAAGTTAGCACCCGACAATTGAGATAACCTTTACTTTTTCATAGAGAATTTAATACATGCAGGCCCTCTTATAGCCCATGATTGGTGGTAGCTTGATAATGCAGAGCGGGCTCATGTTTCAGTATGGTTCTGACTTGTTTCCTAGATCCAGCTATGGGTACCACACCACTGAGGGAATCAGTTAGCCAAATCAAGAGTAGTTGGCTTCCCACCATGGCTGTGTGCCACTATTGCACTTGTGTGAGCATCACCACAGGTTATTTGATTCCTTTTTTAAGAATATTTTTATTGCTGGCAAGTGCCTTTAATCACTAAGCCAGCTCTCCACTCCCATCTTTCACCTTTTAAAAAGGTGTTTAAAACAATTATGTGATGAACATCTTGGTCTCCCTGTTCCTCCAGAATCCTCCATGACTAGCTGTCATGAGGGTTGGGGGTTCTAGTACGTTCAAAGCCAGCATAGTCCAGGGATACATGAATTATTTGCACAATGAATTGTGGGCATAATATGTGAATTGTGGACTTGTTTCCTAGCAGTCCTAGCAGGAAGTAGTGCTGGGGACCCACAGTCTTTAAAGAGCATTTTCTGGGATATGTAGTGAAGGGGTAGAATATTTTGCTTCTCTCCCCAGGTCCTGCAGCCTCAGAGCAGGATAGGAACAGAAGACAGTGTATCACAGTGTCTATGGAGGAAGAAGGAGAGGTATCACATCTGAGTCTAGAGAAACTTCTCTAGATGTGCTTCTCTACCTAAGGTTCTGCCTTGAGTTGGTTGCGCAGTGTCCCTGGAACGTGTTTGTGCTGGAACTTGCTTGTTTTTAATGAGTTCATTACTCCTCAAAGTATGCATGGCATTTGGAAGTAGTTCACCTTCCCACTGGTTCTGTGAAAGAGTGGGACATGCTTCTTGATCTAGGCACCAAGATTGACATTCTTTCCAGAGGGGCACCAACCATCTCCATTCCATCAAGGTCTCACTAAGAATGGCATGCCTCTGACAGATGAGAAAGGATTCTCTATCTATCTATCTATCTATCTATCTATCTATCTATCTATCTATCTATCATCTATCAATTGAGAAAGAGGGTGGCATGTGTCATGTACTTCAGGCTGGCATCCAAATGGCTATGTAACTAAAGATGACCTTGAACTTCTGATCTTGCTGCTTCCCCCTTCCAAGAACTGTTATTACACCCATGTGCTGCCATGCCTGATTTTTGCAGTGCTGGGGATCTAATGCAAGGCTTGTGCACACTAGGCAAACACTCTACCAACTGCATTACATCTCAAGTCTCAAGTCTTGGATAACATTTTTTTGTTTGTTTGTTTTTTTTGTTTTTCGAGGTAGGGTCTCACTCTGGCTCAGGCTGACCTGGAATTCACTATGTAGTCTCAGGGTGGCCTCAAACTCACGTTGATCCTCCTACCTCTGCCTCCCGAGTGCTGGGATTAAAGGTGTGCGCCACCACGCTCGGCTATTTGGATAACATTTTTAAATGCTGATAAGAAAAATATGATTCTGGATAATGTGGTATAGTAGAAAATCAACTGGAAAATGCCCTTAACCATGTCTTTACACATTTGCATACATCCTACAACTTCACTTTTAAGTGCACACAGATAGAATAAATACTTAATCAGTAAACATTTGAATTTATTATAATTCTATTCCAGTATATATTTTTCCTTAAGTGCTTTTTTTTTCTAGACTGTACTTCAATCCCAAAGGGCATACTTTTGAGAAAATACTCCACTGAAGACATTGTCACAACAACTTTTATTATTCATTAGTGTGTTTTAAAGTGGACCCAAATAGAAATGCTTTTTGCTAAAGTAAAAATACATCAGTTTCTATGATCTAATTGTACAATTGGCTAGCATTCCTATCTATTGGTTCAAAGGAAAACTTGGTTTCAGTGAATTTGTTTTTAATAAAAAATGTGTTATCTATGATAAATATATTTCACTTTGCTCAAATAGATTTGATTGGGAAAACATATTGAGCAGAAGTACTGGTACAGCTTAATTTCATTGCTTGGAGAAAACGTATTGAATGCTGCTTTGAATTAAATTCTATTTGTTTTAATAAAAGTGTATTGGCCTGAGTGTACATATATTTGTTTTAGTGGCAGTGCATTGGATCCAATAAAACTATATTGGCTTCACTGCTTGTGTCTCCTGCTCAGTGAAAATGGATTGAACAGGAAAATGAAATAGGCAGGAAGCAGCCAGCCCCAAGGTCTCTGTTTGGTGAGTCTCCAAAGAAACTGAGAGGGAGGGCTTTCTGTAGACATTATCTCATAATGTGCTTTTAAAGTTAAATACCTTTTTCTGTGGAGGATTGGGGTAGAATGCTGGATTATCACCATAAAGCAGGCAATTTTCTGAAGTAGTTTTTTTCCAAGGGCAAGTTATGGGGCTGCCTAGAACACCAAAGGAAGAGACCCTATGGTGTCCCGGAGCAGGTTTGCCAACAGCCTTAACCTTTACACAGGCCTCACTGATTCCAATGAGACCCTCCCAAATCCCCTAAATGAACAGAAAAAGCATTATGATTTCTCCCCAAGGATGGTCTGGCCATCGCCAATGAAACAAGTATGACTCTGAACTGAACACACAGGGGGAAGCAAGGGTTACCCCAAGACTCTTCTCTGAACGACTAGCCTTCCCAAAGACTACTGATCTTCAGAGAAGTACTGCTGCCTGGCAGATGTCAGCCTAGCTGAGTGCCCTCACCACACTGTGTAGTGTAGGTAGCTCCCACGATCCCAGTCCACTGAGGTGCATTGCATAGGGCCCTGTCCCACTCAAAAGCCAGAGTTACAATAATGGGATTAACAATAAGATTGGCTGTTATTCTTAGGTGACTATGCCTCTATATTAAGAGTGCTTGTGCCTTGAATTGTTTTTCCCCTGAAGATGAACTTGATCTGACTGTTCTACCCAGTTTCATTTAGCCTTGATGAGAAATAAATGCAAACACTACTTTCATTAACACCTTTGCTCCAACTTAATGTGCTAACAAGTTCCAGACTTCAACCTTCCTACTAATAACTGCTCATTCTCAAGGAGTCTCATTACCCAGGAACCCCAAGTCCTTGATGTGTATTTGTTCATTTTTTGAATGCCTGAATTCTTATAAGACTCTGCAAGGTTACAGGAGGAAAACTTATTCACAGAATTTTTTTTCTTCTGTGAAAATATTCCCATTTTATTTTGGAAGTGAAGAAGAAAATGGAGTTTTTTATAAAGAAATTTTCTGTGCTGTCATTGGAGATGTGGGATTCTGACCTTGGGTGACTACAAGAGGTTCTCTTGGTCAGAATATAGTATATTTAAACTGTATAACTATCATATGGTGTGAGATGGCTTTAGGAAATCTTAGATGAGGGAAGAAATGAGACCAAGAATGGAGTGAGCTAACAGAGGGCATTTTGTTTGGAAACAGCATCTCAAATAGCCCAGGCTGGCCTTGAACTCACTATGTAAATGAAGCTGGCCTCAAATGCTCAGTTCTTGTGCCCCCCACCTTCCAATTGCTGGGATTTCAGATGTGTGTCACCACATTTGACCAGAGAGATTATTGTTAAATAATTTACCTTATTGCTAACTGAAGCCTTAGAAATGTGAGAGCCAGGGAGTCTTAGTGTAGCTGGAGGTGAGGTTGTTATTCTTCAGCATACATTAATAGACTAATTGCCATCTTTATTGGCTGAGAACTACTCATAGAGAACATTAATTCTCTGATGGAGCAAGAGTGGTGGGTGAGTGGGCTCAGTAAGTAAGCTCCACATACTAGTAAAACCCTTAAGGCAGGGAATGCAGTCGGAAATGGTAAGGGTGAGGTCTGCTACCTTGTGAAGCCTATTTCACAAAAAAGCAAGATGAAAGTTTTCCTATTGACACACAAGTAAACTAGTGGCCCAGGCAGACTGAAACCCAGCTCTTTCTCCCATGGAAGTCAGCAATTTAACCACTGAGCAATCCTGCCCTGGCCCTCCAGAAGAAGTTGGCATAATTTCAAGTCCAAACCATGGGCAGGGGTGGAGGCAGGTTTCACTGAGTCAGGGTTGAGGGCTGAGGATTGAAGACTGAGGTTTTAGGTAGGAGACAAGAACTAGAAGTTCTTTTTTACCTGAGCATCAAGGACCAGCCAGGTCCTTTATCTTAGGCTCACCTGCATCTTAGCATCCAGGTATCAGTTTACTAGGTACACAATCCCACTTGTCCTTTGACAAATAGTCATTTAGACATGGCCTCATGATTATGTCCCCCTAAGTCACTTTTAGTGATCTAGATACTCCTATCTATGGCCCAGCTCTTCCAGCCCCATTTGATCAGTGACTTGCTCCTCTTCCATGAGCATCCTTCCCTAATCGGCTTTGCTCTCTCCGCTGTGCTTCCTAGTGCTAGCTGCTTTGTGAAGTAAGTTATGATGACTTTTTGCTATAAAATAAAACAGCAATCCTCACAGCTGTTTTGATTCCACTTAATGAAATGGTGGTGACATCTGAATGTCACAGTAGCAGAGAGGCGGACGGGTTGTTGTGGTTGCTACGAGGAGAAAGATCAGTATTATTCCCCAGGCTAATATCTCATATGACAATTCTGCATTTATCCATGTTCTGTGTCAGTAGATAGCTGCTGCCAGGCTTGCGCTTCCCAGGGAGACACTTGAAGGGACCTTTATCTGATACAACAGGACAGCCAGTGTGGAAAGTAGGTCTACAGTGCTATGAGAATAGAGTGAAATATTTCAGAAGAAAGACGCACACAGCTCACGACTACTGCCATTCAAAAACTCGAACAGCATCCTGGCTGTGGCAAGCCAAAGATGAGGAGTGTGTGTGTGTGTGTGTGTGTGTGTGTGTGTGTGTGTATCAGCCCCTGAGAAAGTGCTGGAAAATCTTTAGTTTACCTTTTCTTTATAATGCATAAAGGAGAGAGAATGAGAATAAATGAAGTAGGGAGAGAAATAGAGAGAGAATCCAGGAAGACATCAGAGAGCAAACATGGAGACAAGTGAAGAAGCCAGCCTGGTCCTCAATCAATTATGTGAGAGTATTATCAAATCAATGGATTCACAGTGTGAATGCTTGCGGCAGATGGACGAACACTTGTCGGCTATCTGGAGCTGTGAGAGTCAGATTTATTTTCAAAGCTTGTTTGTCTCATTTCTCCTGCCTGGTGCTGGAAGGCAGAGCATGCAGCTGTGATCTTTCAAATGCAAGAGATCTCCAACTATTTTATAGCATGTGAGATTGGGCTCCTAGAGCTAAACTCTCTAGGATTTCTGGCTTTTTTTTCCTCCTCAGAATGAGGACAAAAGGGTATATGTGAGTTTAGCAAGGGCAATCTCTCTTTCTTCTCCCTCTTCTCTGTTCTGTCTCTCTTCCTCTCTCTGTCTGGCAGTTCCCAGTAATGGAATAAAATGGGATTATCCTATGACTACAGGGATGAGGCTTACTAGAAGGAAAGAGGAAGTTTGCCTGAGGTACAGTCTGTGTTGGGATGATTGCTAGTCATGGTTTCAGAGGTTCTAGCCCACAATCTACTGGTCCTGTTGCTTTGAGTCTATGAAGAGGCAGCACCTCACAGTGGGAACACATGAGGAAGCACAGAGGAAGCCCATCAATCTCATTGCCAGGAACAAAGTAGGAAGAGGAAGGGGCTAGGGTCCCACAACCCCCTTTGAAGACACCCCTGCAATGACCTGATGACCCCTCACCAGGCCTTCCCCTTACAGATTCCACCACCTCACAACATTAGCACACTGGGAACCAAGTCTCTGGGGGAGACATGGGCCTTTGGAGGACATTTGAAATCCAAACTACTACTGTGGACAGCCTTTTCTGTAGCCAATGGACCTAGAATTCTGGCTGGCAGAGAACTTGAAATGAGCCCTCCACTTAAGGGCTCAGATCTCGTAGTTTTGCAGTTTTTGGTTCTTTCTCATGATAGGAATCATTATTCTCGTTTGGGGATCAGACACAGGAGAAATGTTTTCACTGTTTTGGTGCCAAACTCGGAATAAATGAATAGACTATGTCTGAATTCAGAGCCTCTTGATCTGGTCTATGACCAAGAAGCTAAGAGACACATTGGAAGTTCTTCAGAGTGAACTTACAAGCCTTCTGGGATGGTAGAGGCTCACCAAATCTCAGGCTGTACGTCTCAGTATGCTCACTCAACCTTCATAACACATTTACCCATTCACTCAGTTGGCTAACAAATGTTAATTTGGTCAGAGGTCTCCTTCTTCCTCTTCTTCTTCTCCTCCTCCTCCTTCTTTTCAAACTAGGGTCTCACTGTAGCTCAGGATGACCTGGAATTAGTCTCTCGCTGGCCTCAAACTCATAGCAATCTTTCTATCTCTGCCTCCCAAGTGCTGGGTTAAGGACATGTGCCACCATACCTGGCTTTGTCAGAGGTTTTCACCCCTACTCCACCAAAAACCAGTTAAATAAATCAGACTTCCTGGGTTATTCTTTCATGTAGTCAAGGTTAAATCCCTGTGCTGGGCAGTGAGGCTCCCATGGTGCTTCATTCCTGTCCTCAGGCACAGGATGACAAAGTAGGACAGGTGCCAAGATAGAAGTAAGCACAAGCCCTGCCAGAAGCTGACCCTGAGACGACAGCAAAGAAGCTATAGGAATTTTGAGCTTTTCCCTCACAGGAGGGGAGGAAGTTATGCAAAGTTCTGAGGCGTCTACCACCAGTGACTGTGGGCTGTTTGCAAGGTGAGCTGGGCCTGGCGATGACAGGTGTGGTCCGCCATGCTGGGAAGGTCAGCCACATTCGGTAGAAACACCTTGTGGCAGGGCTGCTCTGATCAGAGTTCAGATTCCAGAACATTCAATGTGGCTGACTAGGACAGTTACTGTGAGGAGCTATGAGTAGTTACAGGATAAACAAGCTTAAATCAACAAGAGTTGCTACTTTTTTTTTTCCTTTCCAATTAGGGTTGAAATCTGACCCTTGGAGGAGAAAAGATAAATGGCAAAATGTTCCAGCACTTGGGAGGCAGAGATAGGAGGATTGCCATGAGTTCGAGGCCACCCTGAGACTACATAGTGAATTCCAGGTCAGCCTGGGTTAGAGTGAGACCCTACCTTGAAAAACCAAAGAAAAAAAAATGTTCTGGAGAGAAAAATTACCACAAAATAGCCGTGCATGGTGGTGCATGCCTTTAATCCCAGCACTGGGGAGGCCGTGGTAGGGGGATTGCAGTTTGAGCTACAGTGAGACCCTACCTTGGAAAACAAACAAACAAAACATTACCACAAAATTATACTGGGTTGTTTTAGGCAAGCATATTTTAGAAATTGAATTTGAAGTAGAAAATTTTGGAGCTTATGAATACATATTATATGATTCTGACTTGGGACATTTTTTTTCAGGTCATAGCCATTTGGTGAGCCCTGCTGCTACACTTTGTAAGGTTAATTATGACCCAGCTTCTGGGGTCAGAGGATTCTGAATTGAGCTTCCGACTGTACTGCCCACTAACAGTACAGCTTTGGTTGATTTATTTCACCTCTTTACACAGTAGATTCCTCATCTGTAAATTAGGATGGCAACAGTATCTCACTCCAAGGGCACACCACAAAACACAAGTAAACCCAGGCAGCGCATGTAAGGAGCTGAGCGTAGAGCCCAGTGCATGAGGAGCCCTCAAAAAATGGCAGACGGAACCAAAGGGCCACAGGCCAAAGCCAAATGACTCAGAAGAGAAATGTAATGAGCCACTAAGTGACCCCATTTCTATTTTTTATATCAATTTTGACACTATCCACCAACTTTTATTTACGTATTCATTTATTTATTTACTATCCGAAAGAGGGGGAACTCATCATTGTGTGGGTCAGAGTCTTTTGCACCATCATCTGTCACCTCTATGCAGAAGAATTTCAGCAACGTTAAGATTTCTGTTCCAAGCCGCTGAGCCATAGCTTGCAAAATGACCCACCTCTGCTCCAGTGACTGTCTTGTTCTGAAAGCAGGGGGAGGTTGGCTCTCTCACTTTTGATATCGCCAGTAACCCCATCGGCTGCTGAGCTGAAGGATGTGTTTGGCGCTCCCCTATCCCCTGTAATGTGCCATTAAATCAAATACTCTATTAGCAGAATTAGTTCATTCAGTGTCTGCGCCGAAACATCCTGTGAATTGCGTGATGTCTCTTGCAAATGGTTCTGCACTCTAGGGTCTACTTCAGCAGTTTATATCCTGTGGAGGAAGGCCGAGCTGCCCAAGGATCCCACTGTCTTCCTCTAAGTGAAATATTATGGCTTCCACCAAGGATAATTATTTGGATCATTTTGCCATGAGCAAACCTAGTGATTCCCAAACACTGTTAGTCAGGCTTTGGCCCAAAGCCTGCTGTCTTCACACCTGAAGCCCAGGACCTGCCTTGGCCATGGGCTTCTGACCCTCTCTGATCTGTTTTCTTTTGCTCTGCCTTAGGTCTAGTTCAGAAACTGGAACTACAATATATGATTTCACAGAGAGTTAACATGGATAAATTCCTTCCCTTAATGTAGGGCTGTATTTGAAATTCAACACCCATACTTCAATTCTTCTCTTTGTCACCCAACACATGAAAAAGCAGGCAATGACGACTCAGCCACAGCCATCTCATGCTCTGAAAATTCGCAGGGATCTCAAGTAGACAAATTCTATTCGGCTTGGGCATGTTGAGAACCAGCACGATTCTCTGATTGACAGGTCTCTGGCTGTTGCTAGGGACATGCTGGCTTCTTTTCCTTCAGGCCCAGATACATTTGGCCAAAATACATTTTAGTTTATGGTGGTCTGTTTTGCTAAGATAGCATTGCTTTTATTCTAGATAAGCCTTAGAATGCTTTGCTGGTAAATATTTAATCTTTTTAGAGTTGGGGAGGAGAATGGTTTATGGTTTACCAATTTCCTTGGGGTAAATACTGTCTGATTTTAAGCATGACATTGTTGAATACAAAGTTAGGATGACATGTTTGTCAACATCCCCCTTTACATTGTATTTCCATGCATGTAACCTCAAGAACAGTACAAAATAGTAAAATGTAATAAATGATTAGAACAAATAAGACTGGATAACCAATATTTTAAAAATGTAATGCATTTGATTATAAATTTGAATGAATGAGATTTAAATAATGAGTGTGTTTAACAACTGAATTTCAGAATCATTAAAAATTTAGCATTTAGCTCACATAAACTTATAAAAGCCAGTTCTCACACACCACTGGGTTTAAGAAGGAAAGATATTTCCTGTCAGGACTTCCATTTTAATAGGGACATTCCACAGTGGGTCTCCACACAGTTGAGTTAGGGACCCAGACATCCTTTTCCTAGAATCTCCATCATCTTGTAGGGATCTCAGAGCCCTTCACTTCCAGCCAGGGGGGATCTCATAGGGTGATTGTGATGAGCCAGTCTTAGGCTTTTTCTCCTGGTCCATGGTCTAGAGTTCTGTCACATGGCCAAATCTAAGTACAAGGGAGTGTGTCCCTAAGAACGGAAGTAAATGGGACCTGTGGATATCTAATATATTCCTGCTACAACACATCTTAGGTCTGACTTCTTCACTGGCTGATACCAGGACATGCAAAAGTTTAACAGGCATTGAGAGTGAAATTGTTAGAAAGCTGGCAAATAATAATCAGAATTATGTTCATGAGAAAAACCAATTTAGCTACTAGTTATGATTAGTGAGACATGAAAGTGGGGCCCGCTTGTCTAGAAAGCTATGACAGTTGCATATATGATAGTTCTAAGCTCAGTGATACATCCATTGCCCATGTAACCATCATCCATTCATCCATCCATCCACCTATCTACATATCCAATAAAGCTTTATTCAGGTCCTGTGCTAGCTTCCACAGAGGTACTTAGGAGATAGTTAATGTCCAGTGAGGAAGGCAGAATCAGAAAAATAAAGGTCAAGGTACATGCCCTAATCAAGGAGAGACCAGCTAAACACTTGAGAAATTAAAGAGCTGCTTGAGGAGCAGATGTTGGTGTGGTTCTAGGTGAATGATGGCTAGAACTTTCTAGAAACAGAACAGACATTCCAGGTAAGGAGGTCAGCTTGTGTCAAGTCCAGAGAAGTAAAACATGATGTCCTAGGAATAGTAAGAAACTCTGTGTGGCAGGATAGGGTGCAGTATATACAGGTTTATGTCAAATTGTGAAGCACTTTATCTGGAGTATACAGTAGTTTGAAATTTTCCTACAGGCTCTTGCTTCTCAAAGTGGGTGATAATATATTTCCAGGGGAAGCCAGTAGTATGCCTAGAAATACACAAATGAAAATGAAAACCTCGATTTCTTCCCATGATGATAAGCAACTAGAAATAATTTTTTGCGAAGTCCCAAAGAAGGTTCTTTCCAATGCAGGAAATCAGAGCCGAGTCCTGAATCAAACCTGTGGTCAGTGCACTGTGAGGCTCTGGTTGGCCCGTAGAGTCACATGCTGCATCCCTGAGCCTGAGGCGTGGCTTTTTCCCAGTGGCAGAAGTTCAGTGGTAAAGGGTGGAAAGGGTGATTCCTTATTGGAGAATCCAAACCCTGACCACTGTAACTAGGAAAAACCTGGTGGACAGCTGTCCCTAGAGCTCCCATTTGCAGTTAAAAGTGAACCAAGCATGAAAGAGGAAAAAAAAATACCCCATTTTATTATATTTTTGAGTTCTTGAATTAATGGGTGAACAAACAAAATACAGAAAGGGCTACTCTTACCAGATAGAGCCAGGTGGGAAGCTAGGGGTGGTGACCCTTCATCTCCAGTCTGTTATATGAATTAATGACCCCTCATATTTCCTCTTAGGCTCCTGGCCTGGGTGGTTTCTTGGTAAAGCCAGTGGTTTCACTGAGGTCATTGTAAAATTGTGTTGAGTCATCAACCCACATGGCCAGACCAGGAAAGCTCTGCCTCAAAGCAGATAAGCCAGGCTGGTAACATAAATGCCACACATCTCATGCCTTGCCTGACAAATGGCCTTAGTGGGGACCGTATGTCTGGAAGCAGAGCCTGTTGTGCTCCTTTGGGAAGGTACACACCGCAGAACTTTCACTGTCCACGGTGGGAGAGGCTTGCCTTACGTAGGCTCTGTGTGGTGGTTATGATAGGAAGAACCAGACCAGACATCAGACCAGACATGCTATGATTGCAGTTCTATACTTGGTGCTTGTGGGACTGGGTCACATGACTTTGACCTGAAAACTTCAGTTCTCTCACACACATCTGGGGATGACAATACCCACCCTTCAGTGCTATGAAAACTCAACAAGGTAACCCAAGAGCAGCAGCTGGCATGAGGTGTGGCACAAAGCAAGGTGCCCAGGAATGCTATCTACTCCATGAGTCAAGGGTAGACACTTGACTATTTTATGGAGTTGCTGTGCACACCCAGGGCCTTTCCACATCCCATCTCATTTACTCCTCATGGCTGTCCCCCAGGTTGAGACTTCATGCTGTTTTACCTTCACAGATGAGGGAAGGGAGGCTGACTGAAGTGAGAGGATTATCCAGAGTTTCACAGCTGGTGAGCAGAGATCTGAGATTCGAACTTAGGCAACTGAGGTCAAGAAAGCTGAGGGACAATGGCTTCTTCATGGTGGCAGAAGTGGCTGAAGTCTGGGAAAGGGAGTGGCTGGCTTCCTGGCCTCCCAGAGTTTGTTCAGGCCATCAACAGACACCCCTTAGAAGTGAGACTGGCTGCAAACCCAGCTGTGAGTTGCTGAAAGGGTTGAGCCACCCCAGGCCGAGCAGTTCATGGAGGAGGACTGTAAACGGTGCCAAGTATCCATTAAAAACTTACAGCTGCCATCTAGTTTTAAAGCCCTCATCTTTCACTGTAAAAATGCTACTGTGATGCCACCAGACCATGAAGCAAACAGAAGAGCACCATCAGAAAGGCCCCCTTAACGATGATGCTGTAAAAATGTCCAATGGGGAAAAACGTTCCCGTAGTCAATTACCCCCCTATACTCCTTTCCTCTCATTTCACACCAGAAGCAATTCTGAATTCAAACTGGAGAATGCTAAAGATCGGGCTAAGAGAATGCCACCGAATTTTCCTTAGAGTGGGCCTTGCATGTCTCAGAAGAAGCCCCTTTTACATACATATATAGCTGGGTAAGGAGCCACCAGTAGAATACCAGGCCCAACAACACCCTGGTGCCAGCAGCTCTCTCAACACCACTAGAGGCAAAGCCAAGGAGCCAGCCCCAAGTGGCATGCCCACTGTCAAGAACCAGCCTGGCAATATCTTGCCATTGTGGAGATAAATTGCTATATGGGCCGAGCTAAAAATTGTAATAATAATAACAATTAACATTTATGTAGCATGTATAGTGCTCCAGAAAAACATTCTACTTAAGGTCATGATGTGCCTTTATCATTACATTGTCAGCATCTATCTATAATAACAGCATTACCATCTAGCATTTATTGAATGATTACTATGGTTACTTTATTCACATTATCACATTAATCTTTAAAACTTCACACCCACACTTTGAGAGGGTGCCTTTATTATTCCCATTGCTCAGATAATGAAGCAACTTTAATTTGCACAGTGCAAGGCTTGCTGCATTACAAATTCAGGTGTGTGTACACTCTGGGCTGGTTCTTTCCCTACATCTATTACCTCCCAAGGTGAGAAATCTAGGGCAAGAGTCATTCCCCTTGAATTTTTCTGAAGTCCCTAAAAGCAAACCCTCTTTAATGTCATGCACAGAATGTATTTTCTTTCATCATTTCTAAGCCCATACCTGTGCTGGTGTCAAAGATGTGTCAAGTTCTTCTGCACATAACACCCATCATTCCATTCCAGGAGATTGCTCAACTTCCCTGACATTGTTATGGACTCTCTGGAGACCTCAGTTTCCTTTCCAGAAACTCACCTGAAACTTGAGGTCTCATGACCTCAAGTCTCTGCCCTTGAGCAGGGCATGGGGGAGAGGTGAGATTGTAGGAGCAAAGATTGGCCCTGAACTTGGGGAAGAGGAAGGCTGGCAAGGATGAGAACTGATTTTATTCCAGATTGACATAAGAATTAAGATACTTCTGTGATTGTTAAGGAATAAGCAAGACTGGAATGAGCCAGCACTGTTATGTGTAGGACCCAGAGGCATATGTGTGTGTAAGAGATAGAGATAGAGAGATAGAGAGAAAGAGAGAGAGAGGGAAGAGAGAGAGAGAGAAAGAGAGAAGAGAGATTGGTTCTGGTCCTCAAGCAAGCCAGGCAAGACAAGACAGCTCTAGTGTAAGATGATTATGTAACTTATCACTCAAACCCAGATTTTGTTTTCTTCTCAGTGCTAGGGATTTGTACATGCAAGGCTAGTGCTATACCACTAAGCTATATCCCTAGACCTATTTTCAAAAATAAATAAGTAAGAAGTATCTTAACTGACAAATGAGAATTACACATACTTGTCATGCACAGCATATTGCTTTGAAAGCTATACATTCTGAAATGGCTAAATTAAGCTAATTAACAAATGCATTACATCATATCTTTTTTTGTAATTCTAAAAGCCTATTCTCAGCAATTTTCAAGACTATCACACACTGTCATTCACTATAGTTGCCTTGTTTTCATGACCTCTCTTGAACTTGCTTCTCCTGTTTAATGAAATTTTGTATCCCTTGGCTAAAACTATCCCAACCCATACCTCTAGCCCCTGTTCTTAGTACCTATCACTCTACTCTCCTAGGAGGTCAACTTCTTTAGATCCCACACATGAGTGACATCATGTACTTGTCTCTGCCTGGCTCATTTCACTCATGCTCAGTTTGGCTAGATAGGAAGACAGCAAATTATGAAGACAAGAGAAAAGAAAAGGAGCCCTTGCCCAGCAGTCTTGTTGAACCCTCTGGTGAGCAGACAAGCAAGAATTCCAGTCCAATTAAGACCAGCTTGAGACCTTTCTCTCCTTCCCAGCTGTAAGCCTACACTCTTCCAGGAGTCTCACTAGAAACCTTATTTGTGGTAAAAGCCATGTCCTACATCCCTTGAGTAACCCTAATGGCTCCTTTATTTTATTAGATTATTGCACCTCCCAGTTACATTATAATCTCAATTATCCAAGAGGAGAGCATAGATAGAGGAGGGGGAGGTCCCCTAGAGGCCCACTGAGAAATGGACTCTAAAAGGCTTCTAAAATCCTACATAGGGTCACCACCATGACATGTGAAATGGGGTACTTTCTTAGAGAAGCTCACACCTATGCTTTTGGGTATGTTTCGTTCTCTACTTGAACTCCTCTCCAAATAATGAAATCATCACCTCTACTTCTTACCAGTTTCCCTGAAATTCTTTCCAGCTTTGAATCTATGAACCTGGGATTTAGCCTAAAATGAGGTGCTTAAAAGTCTTGGGAACTCCTCAGGCTGTTGAGAGCAACAATGTGGAGCTGGGTCTCAGTCCCCTCTCCATCAACAAGTTCGTGTTCTCCAGGGTCATCCATGTGGCTGCAAATGGCAGGATTTTCTGCCTTGTGAAGGCCCATTAGCATTCCGTTATGTACTGCCATCTTTTTCATCCATCCAGATATCTTTGTGTAGGAGGCATGCTGTGAATGCTAGGCAGAAGAGAATGGGTAAACTGAGGCTGTCCTCCATCACTCTGCTTTGCTTCCATTTTGCAATCTTGTGTTAGAATACCCATATGTTGCAAATGAGCTGGGTTCTGAAAGTTTGCAATCCCTTGGTACATTAGGCCAGCCCTGTTCACTGAAGGAGTGGAGGTTAGGTGAGCATACCACAGCAGAAATCCAGTAAACATCAGGTATTTGACTACTTTTATATACATACATACACACACACACACACACACACACACACACACACACACACACAGAGAGAGAGAGAGAGAGAGAGAGAGAGAGAGAGAGAGAGGCCATTTAGTTATACTGGAATTATTTACTTATCTTCAGAACACTATTTATAAAAATATGTTTATCATTGGATAACTAGAGCTCTTTTTGTTTCTTCCTAAGAACCCAAACTTACCATTTCTACTTGAAAAAAATAATGTACAATTATAAATCATTACAAAAGATTCAAATAACCAGGACTGGTGGCACATAACCACCATTTCAGCTACTTGGAGGCCAAGGCAGTGACATAGTGAATTCCAGGGTCTTACTCTAGCTCAGGCTGACCCTGAATTCACTATATATTCTCAGGGTGGCCTCCAACTCACGGCAATCCTCTTGCCCTCTGACACAGTGGGTAGCTTGTGATACTGCAACCACCTGCCTCTTCTCATGGGCTGTTAGTTCAGGTTTGAAATTGATACTTAGCACAGAGAATACCCACTGCTGACAACCTTATTGATTGCAAAGACATTCAATACCCTCTCTTCAAACCGTCTCCCAAACCAGAATACTCATTGTTCGGTGAACACATCTTTTATAATCCTGGCTCTGAGGCAACAAGTTCAAGTCTGCAATGGGATATGTGTGAGATGCTGAAGGGCAGTTGGATCAGATGATGTTTAAAATCTTTTCCAGTCCCGCAGATCACTTGTAAATACTCTACTCTAGGATTTTTAAAACTATTTTTATTTTAAAGCAAGAGGGCAGAGGGAGAAAATGAATGTACCAGGGCCTCTTACCGCTGCACATGAACTCTAAAGGCACATGTCATTTTGAGCATCTGGCTTTATGTGAGTGCTGGGGAATCCAACCCATAATGGCAGGCTTTGCAAGCTAGCACATTTACCCACTGAGAAATCTCTCCAGCCCATGTCTAAGGTTAATAATTGTTGCATAGCATTTCCTGTGCACTACATACTATCCCAGTTGCCTTTGTTTTGGATTCATTGTATTGAATTCTCCTCATAACAGTTGGCTGAAGGAAGTAGCACCAGCATCCCATTTTACAGATGAGAATGCTGAGTCTTGGGGAAGATATATTGGAGGTTCAAGTTTGCCCAGCCAAGATGAGCATGACTCACAGGCTGCTTCTCTCTGGCTTCTGTCAGCCTGTGTTAAATATTTCCAGGTCTGTTCTTTGCCCTGCCCTCACCCCTGTGTTCATATAAAAAATAGAATACTAGATGTTTCCTTGGGTGGCATACAGAATCACCAGAGGACAGATACCTGGGTCCGTTGCACCCCAGTTTGGAATCCCTGAAGATACGCATTTCAGAAGGTGCTCCCCAGTAATCCTGAGAGGCAGCCTTGGGTTAGAACTCATGGTGGGGGTGGGGGGAAGTTGAGTGAGGCGCTTCCTATCTGGTCAACATCACCTGGCTTTGCTGAGTTGCTCTTAATCCCTTTGTTTTGGTAGAATCCTCACAGCAGACTGACAGCTGTGTGTGAGCACGTGCAGGAAACCGAAGTATTTTGACAGTGCAGAAGAATGGTGCATCTGGAGGCTTGGGGCTTGCTAAACCAGACATGCTGTCCTAAACGAATAGATCGACTGCTTCCGGGACCATCACTTACCTTCTGCACAGCGACTGACATCCGGAGCTTAACTCTGACAGCCAGGACACAAGCAAAGGAAACCTTTTAATTTATAGCAAACAGAGATGGGTTCCCTCCCCTCCCTCCTGGCTCATTTAAAGTGCCACAGCTACTTGAAACAAACAAACAAAAATCTATATAGTCTCAGGTATATTCCAAAATCCTAGAACTATATATTTGTTGTTTATAATCATATAATTATATATAACAATGGCAGGCAGAGCCAGGAGACTCCAAAGCTCAAGGGCCAGGTAAGTCTTACATCCGTTTATGTCCGGGTGTTTGTAATCATTGACTGGGTAGTTTTAAAATTTCTAAAGTTAAGATAGCACTAAGTTTGACAAACTGCAGCAGTAGAAAAATATGTTTACACTAAAGCTGTACTCCAAAGTGATAGTAACAAAAACAGCATTTTACTGGCATAAAAACAGACATATAGACCAATGGAACAGAATCGAAGACCCAGCCCTTAGTTCAAGCAACTACAGCTATTTGATCTTTGACAAACAGGCCAACAATGTACACTGGAGAAAAGACTACATCTTCAACAAATGATGCTGGATAAACTGGATAACCACATGAAGAAAAATGAAGCTAGACTCACTCCTTTCACCATGCACAAAAATCAACTCCAAATGGAATTAAAGCCCTGAACAACTTTTAATTGCCTGAAAGAAAAAATAAGGGGAACTCTGTATCATATAATAATGGGGAAAGACTTCCTGAACAATATCCCAGTAGCCCATAAAGTGAACAATCACTCAACTAAAAACTCAAAAGCTTTTGAACAGACAAACATTCCATAAACATAGTCAACAGACTACCCACAGAATGGAAGAAAATCTTCACCAGTTATGCCACTGACAGAAGCTTAATAGCTAGAATCTACAAAGAACTCAAAAAACTAAGCAACAACAACAACAAAAAAATCAGGGCTGGAGAGATGACTTAGTGGTTAAGGTGCTTGCCTGCAAAACCAAAGGACCCATGTTCAGTTCCCCAGGACCCACATAAATCAGATGTACAAAGTGGCACACACCTCTGGAGTTCATTTGCAGCAGCTGGAGGCCTTGGTGCACCTATTTTTTCTCTCTCTATCTGCCTGTTTCTCTCTTCTTTTGTCTCTCTCACTCTCTCCAATAGATAAAAAATTTTAAAAATACATATAAAACATCAAACAATCCACCCAAACAATGGGGCAGAAAACTGAATAGGGAATTCTCAGTGGAAGAAATATAAATGGCTAATACTTAAGAAATGTTCAGTTGGGGAAATGCAAATTAAAACAACTATGAGATTCCACTTTACTCTAGTCAAGATTGCAACAAAAAAGTCAAAAGACAATAAATGTTGGTGAGGATACAGGGAAAGAGGAACCCTCATTCACTGCTGATGGGAGTGCAAACTTGTACAACCACTATAGAAACCAATGTGGAGATTTCGGAAGAAGATGAAAATACAGCTACTAACTGACCTAGCTATTCCTCTGTTGGGCATCTACCCTAAAGGCTCCAGCCTTCACTGCAGAGATCTTTGCCCAACCATGTTTATAATTTCTCAATTCACAGTAGCTAAGAACTGGAATCAGCTCAGATGCCCATCATTTGATGATTGGATAGTGAAGATGTGGTACATATACACAGTGAAATTCTATTCAGCAGTAAGAGAAAAAAATGACACAATGAAATTTGTAGGAGCATGAATGGACTTGGAACAGATCATACTAAACGAACTCACACAAGCACAAAAAGACAAATGCCACATGTTCTCCCTCATCTTTGGTTCCTAACCTGCAACAGCTTGAGTTGCAGCATGTCTGACGGACAACTCAAGGGACAAATAGTAGGGATGGAGTGTTTGGGGGAGGGGAATGGGAGAGCCGGGGTAGGGGGAGATACATACAAAACAAAATCCAAAGTGAATTGGTGCCATAGACACTTTAGTCTTGGAAATCAGACTAAAATATACAACCCTCAACAGGACTATTCAGGGAGGGTCTGGTAAGAAGGGCCCTGGAGAGGGTATGATGAAGTCTAATCCTAAAACTTTTGGCTCTGGCTTATAACTCCCAGTAACAGAAATTGATTACTTCATACATTGACCTATTGATAAGAGAGAGCTATGAGGCAGGCTTCTGTCAAATCATTTGATTACCCACCTGAAGACACCACATATTGCCAACACAGAACATTGAGAGATCTGGGTGGAATCTAGAAGGAAGCCAGTTGCCAGATGGTCTGTTTGTATAGTGCTGGAAAGTGCTACATGAGCTGCTGGTGGGAAATGGCCAACAAGTTGGTGAGCTATCAGGGGACACTGCTATATGAAAGTGACCAGCCTGACAAGATGTACACACCTGTGCAATAGCGGCACCAACCTAGGTGGGTAACCAATGGCTCTCTGATTGGCTAAGAGATCTGCTCAGTGGAAAGGAACCCACAGTTGGAACTGGAACTGAGTCAAAATCCTATGGAGACCAAGATTATGGGCTCAAAAGAGAAACTCCCACTAATCTTTGTCCAAAAGAGAGTCTATGCCCATCAAAATCTCTCTTAATTAACAATACTTATCCTATTTAACCTATGCTGACCTCATTCTCCATTGGGAAATCTGCTTTTCTTTTTCAGAAGGCAGTGCGAATGGAGGACATAAACCACCCCTTGCACATTAGCCAGGGGTCCAGGTGAAACCACAGAGGAGTTGGTGAGATGAGCAAGAGCGTTGCTGCTTCCATGGTGAGCCTGACAACCAGCACCAGGGTGACGGAGACAGACACTGAAGATACTCAAAACAGAAAGTACCAAAGCAGAAATGCAGAAGCCGCTGAAAGCTCAGCACTAAAGAAGACTAAAACACGCCCACCACAGCTCTGGGAACTTTGTGGAAGAGGGGGCAGAAACACTGTAAGAGCCACAGAGTGGAAGGGACTATCCAGAGGCATTGTAGCCCCCCACCACCCCCACCATACCTTACAATGGCTGACTGATGCTCTCAAATTTCTTAACCCACAACCCCAGGGGGAACGCCAGCAATCCCATTGAGAAGGGTCCTCAGCAGCATGGGGCCACGGAGGAGGGAAATGATGGTACCAATGCCTGATGTGTTCATGCAATGTTTCTACTTAATTTTTTTTTTCTAAAGTTAAGATAGCACTAGGTTTGACAAACTGCAGCAGTAGAACAATATGGTTACTTTAAAAGAAAAATTACTTTTTCTTAGAGCAAGAATAGTGTTACAGGGGCAGGAAATAAGGTTGATTTTAGTGTCATTCATTATAACTGAAACGAAGGCTGGAGAGATGGCTCAGTGAGTTAAGTGCCTGGAGGGCGTGATGGCACAGGCAGGCCCAGAGCTGGGTACACAGAAACAGGGCACCTCTGGCTCCGTGCCTATCTACCCTAGTCAAATCCTTGTTTCAAAGAAGGTGGAAAACACTTCATTGACCTCTGATCTTCACATGCATGTGTTCATAATGCCCCCCCCACATGACCATGGATACACACAGGCATATATACCACACACACATGCACGCCCTCCAAGGACAAATGAAGTGAAATAATGCTACAACTCTGTCCTCCAACTTTGTACTTAGACAACTGAAATATTATTTATTTTTCCTTTGGAGAAAATGAGTGGCAGTTACCTTTAAGCAACATACACATTTAATTAATGAATGCAAGGAAATTGATTTCTGGTTATATTTAAATCAGGCACAAACATGTAAAATATAAGAGATCTGACCTTAAAATGAAGAAAATATTATTGTGATTACTCCACTTGTTAAAAACAAATGATGTGGCATTTGAATTTAAGACTTCTATTGAAAGCAGTTGAGTGGCTCTAATCAGTTACACCTTTACGTTTTAATGGAGTTGAGTTTGAGCCATTGCATTCACAATTATTGAGGCTGACTCCATGCTTTTGAAATGACTTAAAAAGATTAGCATTCATGGATTATTTATTAGCTCTGTGTGAATGTATCTCAAAGAATAGAAGCAACATATTGCATCAAAGTCTAGTTTCCAAGTTTAACTCTTTTAATTAACGGCACGGCTACACGTTGTTGCAAAAGGTGTCTCTGAGATCGCGGAACATTTTGCCCTGGTCCGTCTTCCACGTGGGTTTTTATTGGAGGTCTTTGTTCCTTGCAAGCCCAGGGAGAATATGGATCCCAGCCCTGGCGGCTGCCTCGGAGGCCCTAGAAACTCCCTGACACCTAGAAAGCAGGCTGCTGGGCTGGCAGTGTAGCTATCACTGATAGAGAATGTCTGTCTCGGGCTCAGCAGAGAACTCGGTGACATGGTGGCACTTGCAGTTTAACCCAAACACATTTTCTGCCTAGATAACAAAAATGTCACATGTGTGTCCCTGACAGCAACCCCAGAGGAGCTGCAGGTTTGAGCCTCTGCTAGTGACATGCAGTCTATCTGCCATCAGAAGCCCTGTATTGCCTCCTAGACTGTGAGTCTCTCCTCTTTTGTAGTGGGAAATAGTCCAACCATACCTCCTGGCGGACAGCATGCAGGTTTTGCAGGCAGGGCTTAGGCTTTGAGTTAGAACTGGCAAAGCAGCTAGAGCGATGGCTTAGCAGTTAAGAGAACTTTCTGCTCAAGCATGAGTGTCTGAGACTGCCAGAGTTTGAATCTCTAGAGCCAAAGTAAAAAGCTGCAGAGATAGGAGGATCGCCATGAGTTTGAGTCCGCCCTGAGTCTACATAGTGAATTCCAGATCAGCCTTGGCTAGAGGGAGACCCTACCTCAAAAAAGAAAAAAAAAAAAAAAAAGGTGGGGGGAAGCTGGCAGCCATTGCTGGTGCGGTGGCGCATGCCTTTCATTGCAGCACGTAGGAGGCTGAGGTAAGAGGGTGGCTGTGAGTTCAAGGCCACCCTGAGACTACATAGTGAATTCTAGGTCAGCCTGGGCTGGAGTGAGCCCCTATCTCGAAAAATAAACAAAAAAGCAAACAAACAAAGAAGATGGGCACCATGAGGGCAAGAATCCACTGAAGCCAGAAAGCTCTGGAATCAATCAGTAAAGAGACTCCAGCTCAAAACCGTGTTCTGCTCAGCCCGCCCTCGGCACGCACATGGGGTGCCACACCACACCACATCACATGCCACACACACACACACACACGCCTCTGACAAAGCCATGTCAAGCCAGCTTTTCATGGAAGCTACGACCTCTGAGAAAGAGGAGCAGAGTGAGAGGTCTGGAAGAGAGCAGCTCTGGAGGCTGGAGGCTGGAAAAACAGTGGGGATGAGAGCAGGGGAGAAGTGAAGGTCACCACAGTTCTGGGATTTGTCTTCCGAGATCCTGATTCTTTGTGGTCTTTTGATTTACACACGTCCATACAGAGACTGTGACTGTATTTTCCTTTTTTGTGTGTGTGTTTTTGAGGTAGGGTCTTGCTCTAGCTCAGGCTGACCTGGAATTCATTATGTAGTCTCAGGGTGGACTTGAACTCATGGCAATCTTCCTATCTCTGCCTCCAAAGTGGTGGGATTAAAGGCATGTGCCACCACTCCTGGCTTCCTACTTAATTAATTTACTTTTTGGGGGTAGAGTCTCATTCTAGCCTAGGCTGACCTGGCATTCACCAGGTAATCTCAGGGTGGCCTTCAACACACAGTGATCCTCCCTCTGCCTCCCGAGTGCTGGGCTTAAAGATGTGAGCCCCCATGCCCTGCTCCTATTTTATTTTTAACCAAAGGGCATAGTGGATAAAACTACATGCTTTACTTAAAAAAAACCGATATAGTAAAATTTACAGCCTGTACAAGTCATAGGTGGTTACTTGCTTTATAAAATTTGTTCTAGTAAGCTCCACCAAAACTTTGCCTATAATACCCAAACTATAATTTGATTTGTGGTAACTGTAATTTGATTTATTTACATAAAAGGTATCTCTAGAATACAAAAGAGGACACATTTGTAATTTTTCCCCTGGAGACACACACTAGGATCAATTTTGTAATATATGCAGCTCGTCTTGTTTGACATCCCTTAGACCCAAGTGAAAGCAAATTTAAATTATGAAAATTTGCTTTTACTGAGGTAGAAATGAATTTTATGTTATTTAAAAGACAGGGACTAAGATAGATGTCAGAGTCACAAAAAATATTGATTTTTCTCATTAGCATTCTTGCTAAACTCAAGAAATAAAAAGCAAAGTTTTGAAGATAAAGCCATTTTTGAAGATAAAGAATTTTTTAAATAAAAAAAATCACCTCAAGAAAAAAAAAAACAAACTTTACCTTGGCTGACTTATGTTGATTTGCGCACTGAGAGTTCAGCAATCATGTCATTTATTCATTTCCTTACTCATTCATTACATTGCATGCATTTGTCATGGCATGCTTTTTGCTATTTGGTTTTGTCAATGTTTTAATAGCACTGAATATTTATGTATTTCCTCTGAGCACATCTTGACAATTTCTCCTTAGAACATGGCACTAAAAGTGAAATTTTTGGAACAAAGAGTAGAAACAGGCACACTTAAAAACATTTTAAAAAATATTATTTATTTATTTACTTGAGAGAGAAAAAGGCACAGAGGGAAAGAGAGAAAATGAGAGAATGGGCACTCCAGGGCCTCTAGCCACTGTAATCAAACTCAGACACTCCAGATGCCACCTTGTGCATCTGGCTTATGTGGGTCCTGGGGAATCAAACCTGGGTCTTTTGGCTTTGCAGGCGAGTGCCTTAACCACTAAACCATCTCCCCAGCCCCAAAACATTTTCTTTTGATGGATGTGGTGGCACATGCCTTTATGAGATAGAGTGCAAAAAAGAGAGAGAATTGGCACACCAGGGCCTCTAGCCACTGCAATCGAACCTCAGACATGTATGTCAACTTGTGCACATGTGCAATGCATCACCTTGTATGTTTGACTTATGTGGGACCTGAAGAGTTGAATATGGGTCCTTAGCACCTTAACTGCTAAGCCATCTCTGCAGCCCTTGAAAATTGTTTTAGGGCTGGGCATGGTGGTGCATGCCTTTAATTCCAGCACTTGGGAGGCTGAGGTAGGAGGATCACCATGAGGTCGAGACCACCCTGAAACTACATAGTGAGTTCCAGGTCAGCCTGGGCTCAAGTAAACCCTACCTTGAAAAGCCAAAAAAAAGTTTTAATTGGCATTGCATGTACATAATGTATTTTGATCATAATCCTCTCTTGTTACCTTCTCCCCCCACTTCATCATCCTCCCACTGAACTCCTTTGCTTTTCAACTAGTTGTTTTAATGTATGTTTTCCCCTCCTCCATCACCCATGAAGGAATGTCGATGGGCCCAATAATTTGCAGGTCTTGTGCAAAAATGACAGTCACTGTGAGGTCAGAAATGCAATGACCACTTCCTGTCCAGTAGACAGAGTTTCAAAGCATTTCTCCCCATCCTTTGGCTCTTCCTTTCCAATTTGTAGCCCTTATTTCTTTCTGTCATCTTATTGATCTAGGTAAGGCTTCAAGTACTATATTAAATAACAATGAAGAGTGGGCATCCTTGTCTTGTTCCAGATAGTAGAAATCTTAACTCTTTTCCATTTAGTATTATGTTGGCTATAGGCTTGTTATATATAGTCATTATTATGCTGAGATATGTTCTCTTCATCCCCAGTCTCTAAGATTTTTTTTTTAATTTTTATTTTTTTGTTTTTTGAGGTAGGGTCTTGCTGTAGCTGACCTGGAATTCACTACATAGTCTCAGGGTGGCCTCAAACTCAGGGTGATCTTCCAGCTTTACCTCCCCAGTGCTGGGATTAAAGGCATGTGCAACCACACCCAGCCTGAAATTTTTATTTGTTGATGAGAGAGGGAGAAATGTATGGTCATGCTAGAGCCTCCTGTCACTGCAAATACACTCCAGACACATGTGTCACTCTGTGCATCTAGCTTTATGTGGGCATTGGGGAATCCAATTTGGGCAGTCCGGCTTTGTAAGCAAGCAGCTTTAACTGCTGAGCCATCTCTCCAGCCCTCTCCAATGTTTTTATCATGAAGGGATGTTGAAGTTTGCCAAAGACCTTTAGCCTCTGACTCTTATGTCCTTTCTGTCCCTTCTTCTGTATTGTTCCCTGAGCCTTGAAGGGCAAGATGGAGACACCTCGTTTAGTGCATTTAGAGCTGAGCACACAGCAGTCACTTATTCTCAGCACTTTGATGAGGTTTCTTTTTTTGAGGGAGGCCCAACAGACTGGTCTTTTTTTTATGACAGACAGAGAGAGGAGCAATAGAGAGGGAGAGAAATGGCACACCCAGGGCATCCAGCCACTGCAATTGAACTCCAGGTGCATGCAACCCTTGTGCACATGTGCGACCTTGTGCACTTGCATCACTGTGCATCTGACTTTGTGGGACCTGGAGAGTTGAACATGAGACCTTAGGCTTTGCAGGCAAGTGATTTACTTGCTAAGCCATCTCTCCATCCCATTGATGAGTTTTGAGACTCCCCAGTAGTCAGTGCCATTTGCAAAAAGAAGCTTCTCTGGTCGAAGGTGAGCTCAACACTAATCTATGGGCACCCCCAAATGTTTAGAGGACAATCTGATGGAGACAATATATTCATTTAGATAAAAATTAGTGGTTTCCCCAACTTCCCAGGGTCATACCTTTTCTAGCCACTAACTTTTTAGTATAAGCATGAATTCCTTCCCATGGAGAGGCCTCAAATCCAAGCAGAGGGCAGTTGGATAACTCCATAGCAGTCATGCCACTATTGCAGTAGTGACAGATATACTTTAAGACTTTGGTATGCACTGCCCAACAGAGCCTTCCCTGCCACTGGAAACCTGCTCATGGGGGTGACCTGTGTGCTGAGGATCTGCAGGGCCACGCTGCCCTTTTAGCAGAGGCCCTGTACATGGAGAGCTGAAACAGCACCTTGGAGAGAGGGAGACCTTGGAATGGAAGTCATAGGTGTGTGTAAACACCTTGATCTTTTGATTCTTCTTCTACTTCTCTTGGATGTAAACCCAGAGGTGGAATTACTGAATCACATGTTAAGTCTACTACCTTGTGTCCATGAGAACTGTATTTTTACCCTTTGAGGGAACCGCCATACTGTTTTCCATATTTATTGTACCGTTTCACTTGGGTTCCCGTTTCTATACAGACTTATTTATTCCAAGCCCTTTTTTTTGAATTTTTTTTTTGTTTATTCTTATTTATTTGAGAGTGACAGACAGAGAGAGAAACAGGCAGAGAGACAGAGAGAATGGACGCACCAGGGCTTCCAGCCACTGCAAACGAACTCCAGATGCATGCACTCCCTTATGCATCTGGCTATCGTGGGTCATGGGGAATTGAGCCTCGAACCAGGGTCCTTAGGCTTCACAGACAAGTCCCTCTAAGCCATCTCTCCAGCCCCCAAGCCCTTTTTTAAAAAAGAATTTTTTTTTTTAACTTGTTCTGTAACCCAAGCAGATCTTGGACTTGTGAGTCTCCTGCCTCTGCCTCCCAAGTAACTGGGATTATAGACCTGGTTTACTGTAGGGTGGGTTGACTTGATTTCTCTAAAGTGAACCGACTCTTCTAGCGATGTGGAAGTACCTGTGCAGGCTCCCGGGCTAAAATGTAGAAGCAGAGCTCATGCCAGGACTTTCGTGAAGTGCTCTGCTCTGGATACAGCCTTCCAGGTCTCACTGCTCAGTGACCCCCGATCAAGCATCCATCCTGGCTCTACTTGCCATGCCAATACAAAGGAGCACTGAGCTAATCTCCGAGGACAGCAAAGCTAACATTTTCGTTTCAAAGAGCCAGAGCCACATATAAGCATGAGACATTCTGGGCAACTTGTCAAAAGCTGCCCAAAGGCCCACAGAACAGGGCAGGACCCTGAATTCACATCACAGGAGACATTATTAGCAGCTCACTCTCAGTCCTTCAGTGGCATCTATCTTAAAACACTGTGATCCACTCTGAAGCAAGCACTTATCAGCTTATCTGCGCCACAAGTCTGCCTGTATGTCTCTGCTTTTCCCCTTCGGTGACTACAAACACACACAGAAATCTGAGTGGCAACTGTCCCATTCTTCTAGCTACAAAGACAATAACAGATTAAATCAGATGAACCAAGTGGCCAGACTTCTTGTAAAGTTATCCCCAGAGATAGATGTCCGGTGTTTGTGTGGAGGCTGTGGCGGTGGCTGCGGCGTAACTGAGGTTGACAGACTGCCTGCGTGTGGGTGGCTGTCTCCTTTCCAGCTGTGACCAGCTGAATTATATCACCTGTCCCGTTTGATGTATTAGAATATGCCCAAGCTCAAGATGCATGTTGCTGCAATAGGGAAATTAATGTCCACCACTGGAGGCAATTAATAATGATTAGGAGAAAAACAGCAGGGTTAAATCTGTGCATTTAACAGAGTGCTCATCCACTTTTATGCCGTATTTCAGCATCGTTGCTTGAAGTGGGGGAAGGCCCTTTCAGAGAACCGGAGCAATCTTATCTTAATTAATGTGTAAACTTAGATGAAATGTCAAAGTCACTTCAATGAGAAGTGCGTATTCATTATTTACTTAAGCCTCCCTTCCTGGGGTTAAAGGAAAACACAGTACACAGCACACGGTGCTCTATAGAGATAAATGGTAAGACTAAGTTGAATAGAGAGTCGAACTTTTGGACTTTGAAATTTCATTTGATCTATGAATCGGGGTGAGATATTTTCACCTCTGCTATTTGCAATTTAAACATAGCAGCCAGCTGGCCTCGCACAGATTTGCAGTGTTCTGATTGGTACAACACCATGAAATCTGCATGTTTGATGCTCAGTGGTAGGTAACTCATTTCCATTGGGTGATTAGAATCTAGGTGAGATGGGGCTATTTGAAACAGAAACTGAATAAGGAACTTGGCCCCTAAAATGAAGAAAATAATGAAAACTGATGGACCATAAGCCTATGAGACAGAAGAACCTGAGCAGTGTTCATATAGGTAAACACTCCGGCTGGCGAGATGGCTTAGCAGGTAAGAGCTTGCCATGCAAGCGTGAGGGCCTGGGAAGGCCTGAGGACACAGGTGCTCCAGGTGCCCCCGCACGCATGCAGGCTGCACCCCCAGTCCTTGAGGGTGGGGAGAGACCTGAGAGTTGCTGGGGATTGCTGGTCAGCCCACCTGACCAAAAACTGGTAGCTTTGGGTTTAGTGAGAGATTCTGTGTCAAGCAAACATGCACATAAGCAAAAGCAGAGGACACCTGACATTCTCTGACCTCCGCAATGTGCTCAGGAAGTGCATCTGCAAACATAGGAGCATCCACCACCTTGTACAGACCATACCACGTGTAAACATACGTTCACTTCTGACAAGGCACTTATGTGACCATGTGTTAATGTAGCACGTACACAATGCAACTTTTCATTGATCAGATATTTTATTAGAAAATTTCATTAAGCAGATTAAAATGCAATTGGCCACCAGCTGGAGTTGACAGCCAAGAGAGACAATTATATACGTAACCCAAGTGGTAATGCAATTCACATAATGAAAACTATCAGATAAAGGTCTTGGAAAACCCCAAAGCCGTATTTTACTGCAGTGAACTCTTGAATTAGAGACTCTGAAATAAATATTTTTTCTGTGAATCTGCAACAGATGTGGGGATGTTGGAATTTGCTTGGCACTCTGAGCTCAGGAGCCACCCAAGGCTACTCCTTTCACGCCCCTCCTTGGGTTCTCAAGAGGGTTTAGTTGCATGATGTAAAAAGAGGTCAGATTATAAGTGAAAACTTCAGGCAAGAATCAGTCATCCGGCTTATTTAATCCAGACACCCAGATGCTTGGACACAACTGAAATAAATAATTGAATTTTTAATAATGTGTGTGTGTGTGTGTGTGTGTGTGTGTGTGTGTGTTCATGTGGGTGAGTGAGGGTATGCATGTGCCATGGTTTGTGTGTGAAGGTCAGAGGATAACCTTTGGATGTCAATCATTGTCTTACATCTCATTTTTTTATGGTTTACGTATATTTTTTAATTTATTTGTTTGCAAGGGGGGGATGGGTGCACCAAGGCTTTCTGCCACCGCAAATGAATTCCATAAACATTTGTCACGTGGCATCTGGCTTTACAAGGGTACTGGGGAATTGAACCTGGGCTGCCAGGATTTGCAAGCAAGTGCCTTTATTCACTGAGCCATCTCTCCAGCCCTCCCACCTCACTTTTGAGGCAGGGTCTCTTAAGCTTATGGTGTATTCTCCTGTCTCCACCTTCTTTGCACCATAGGGACACTGGGATTATGGAGGCCCCCTCAGCAGTTGTTTATTGGATGGTCTTATCTAGCCATGTCCTTATCATTGTCATTATTTATCATTTGCCTTGAAGTCTTTGTATGGTTGAGTAAAGGCAAGTTTCTGAGACAAGACACACCTTCTACTCACTTGTCATGGGATCACACCACTTTTGTTATTTTTAGTAATCTATTTATTATAATTATTATAATTCTTCTAGATGATTATAAAGATATCGAAAACAAAAACACAGGGACTCTATTCTTTTTGTAAAACTTCTCATTGACAACCTCCACACATAATCCTAATCCCCTCTCACCACCAGGGACTCTATTCTAATTAAACAGCATTGATCAAATGCTTGTGCTAAGCATGGTCCTTCCCTTCTCAAAATGAGCTTGTAAAGTGGGCACATTCCTAATTACATTTGAGGAACCCGAGTCTTACAAAGATGACTTGTCCAGCCGAGGTCTTCAGTGTCGGCATCTCGTGACCTCCCAGCACAAGGCTGGGGCCTTTTAAGGAGCTGGCCAGCCCTGGTCCTGCAGGCCATGTTCATCCGGCATTGCTCTTGACCGGTTTCTCTTCTGACCAAAGATAATACTTATGTCTTATAATTCTGGTGGGATTTCATCATCCTTGACCACTGCTGGCAATCTTGTGTTAATTAGCAAAACCATTACTAAGAGTATAGGACTGAGAAACACAAGGTTCATGTCATGGGAATATCTAATCACCATCCCAAATAACCACAGAATAGAGATTGTGCTGAAGCACAGGCAGAATCTAGATTTTGTTGTGAGTCCATCATGTTCACCGACTGCAATGAGATGACATTATAAGCATCATCTAATTATATGTCGTTGTAAAGACATGGTTTTTCCTAGGTGTGGTGGCGCTCACTTGTCACCCAATGCTTGAACTCTGAAGCAGGAGGATCTCACTGAGTTTGAGGCCAGCTTGGACTACATAGTGGGTCCTGGGGAATCGAGCTTCGAACCAGGGTCCTTAGGCTTCACAGGCAAGTGCTTAACTGCTAAGCCATCTCTCCAGCCTGTAAATACTTTTTTTAAAAAATATTTTTATTTATTTATTTGACAGAAACAGAGAGAGAGAGAGAGAGAATGGGCATGCCAGGGCCTCCAGCCACTGCAAACAAACTCCAAACACCATGAGCCCCCTTGTGCAGCCTAGGAAATACTTTTTAAAAATTTTTTTTAAAAAATTTATTTATTTGAGAGTGACAGACACAGAGAGAAAGACAGATAGAGGGAGAGAGAGAATGGGCGTGCCAGGGCTTCCAGCCACTGCAAACAAACTCCAGACGCATGCGCCCCCTTGTGCATCTAGCTAATGTGGGACCTGGGGAACCGAGCCTCAAACCGGAGTCCTTAGGCTTCACAGGCAAGTGCTTAACTGCTAAGCCATCTCTCCAGCCCCAGGAAATACTTTTAATTCATGTTATTATCCCAAATCTAGGCAAAGACAGATCAATGTCTAACAATATTAAAGAAAATAAAAGTAAACCAAACCCAGAAACAATGGATGTAGTAGAGTTTGTTTTGGAAATACAGTAGGTTCAATATTAGAAACATTAGTGTAATTTACCACAGTAAGAGATTCAAGGCAATATCCCTCAAGATCATCTTAGCAGGCACAGAATTCAACACGTTTCTAAACCCTTCAGCATAAGGAGCCCAGGCAGGCTATTGCATGCTTGCTACCTGCCCATCTGTGTGTGACAGTGTCTGTAGGAACACAGAACCAGGAAGAACAGATGGGATGGACAAGCTGTGGAATTTGTGCAAAGGAATACAGCAGTGAAAGCAGAGGACCTGTGGCCACAAACAACAGCAGTGATGAGCTTGACACGTAGAAAAGGATGGTTAAAAAGACCGAGAGGCACATCCAACCATGCCCCTGTTGGGAGATGCAGGTAGCTGTGCAGAGCCAGCATGCACCCAACACATACTGTTATTCTTTATACCAGCACATACTTAAGACACTATTTTATTTTATTTTTTTAACATTTTTATTTATTTATTTGAGAGTGACAGACAGGGAGAGAAAGAGGCAGAGAGAGAGAGACAGAGAATGGGCGCGCCAGGGCCTCCAGCCACTGCAAACCAACTCCAGATGCGTGCGCCCCCTTGTGCATCTGGCTAACGTGGGTCCTGGGGAATTGAGCCTCGAACCGGGGTCCTTAGGCTTCTCAGGCAAGCTCTTAACTGCTAAGCCATCTCTCCAGCCCAAGACACTATTTTATAAGCATAACATCTAGGCCTCAGAAAAGGGACAGCCTCTTGGTCACCTCTGCATTCTGACAACTCCACCAAGGATGTCACATGCCTTTGCATCATCCACAATACATCTTTTGAAAAGCAAACCAAGAGGGCATGGAAGGAAGAGCAAGTGACACCCCTTGGACCTTTCCTATTCAGGGTTCAAATCAGTGAGATATGGTTATTATTACTTCTCTTGCAAATTTTTTTAATGGACTCTGAGACACCTCTGTCTGAAGCAAATCTAACTTATTTGAAATTAATTTTCCCTTATGCAGTTTGTCCCCAAGTCTCGTTTCTTATCTTGCAGGTGTCTGCTTTTTCACCATTATGTAGCTCTTTCTCTGTGTGTGCACGGCCCCTGTATTCCTTCCTCTCCTTTAAAAAAAAAATTATTTATTTTCAAATACACAGAGAGAAACAGAGATAGAGAATGAGTGTGCCGGGGTCTCCAGCCACCACAAACAAATACCACTCTGTGTATCTAACTTTACATGAGTACCTGGATTCAAACCTTGGTCGTTCGGCTTTGTGGGCAAGCACCTTAACCACTGAGCCATCTCTCCAGCCCCTCTTCCTCTTATAATGACATCAGTCATATTGGATTAGGGTTCTTCCTTTATGATCTCATTCAATATTAATTACCTTTTTAAAGTCCCAATCTCCAGGTGCAGTTACATTGAGGGTTAGAGCTCCAACATACGAATTTTAGGAAACACAATTCGGTTCATAGCACCCCTGAGGCTAGCGTGTTGGAACGCTTGATTCCCAGCAGGTGGCGCTGTTCTGGGAGGCTGGGAAGCCTTGGGGCAGGAGGTGTGGCAGGTGGAGGCGGCTCACTGGGGATGAGCCTTACAGGGTTACAGGCTAGCTCAAGTTCCCTGCCGCCTGGCGGTGGCATGTCACAAACTGTGCCAGAAGTTCCTGATGCTGTGGACGGAGACACCCTAGCTATCGTGATGACTGTGAGGCAGAAGAAAGCTTTCTCTCCCGCCTCAAGTTGCTTTTGTGAGGTGGTGGGAATCTGTCCAACTCCTGTGAGCATTGCCGCTCATGCCATAGTTTCGCTGTGCACTTTCCTGCCAGGCACACCACCCAGTTCATTGCAGCCAGGAGCTGGTTTGCCTTGGCCCTCAGGAGGCACCCACTGCATTGCCCCTCATTTCTCCAGTGAAGAGTCTAACCATATGATTAGGATGTGGTAGAACAAGGATTTGGGGATGGAGAAATGGCTCCACGGTTGAGGTATTTTCTTGCAAAGCCCAAGGACCCTCATTTGATTCCCTAGTACCCACATTAAGTCAGATGCACAAGGTGGCCCATGGATCTGGAATTTATTCCTTGCAGTGGCTAAAGGCCCTGGTGTGCCCATTCAATCCCCCTCCCGATTTCTGTCTCCCTCTCTCAAATAAATGAATAAATAAATAAATAAGAGGGATTGGACCCAAAGCCGTCAGTCAGGTGCTATATTGCCTAAGAGTATGGTAAGTAGAACTGGCACTTATAGAGGCTTGATTTGGGTGAAGCAGAATGGCTTTTGAAATGGTATCAAGTACTGAGGAATGTGGTTACAGCCCTCGCGTGGGGGACAGGACCTCTAATCAGTAGAAAAGCTACATTATACCAGGCTTTATTGAATGCAGTTATTGGCGTTGATTGTCCCAGATGTGCGCCTGCAGCCAGGGAGGGTCGTGGGGAGCTGTAACTCTGGCACATTGTTGTATTTCTTCGTAATTACCCAGAGGAGGCCAGAGGACTTCAAGACCAAAAGCAGACTTTCTTTACAATCCTCACACCAGCCTAAATCAACTATAACTGTAACTGTCCTCGGGGTTCCAAAGTGACCTCTTATTAAAATGATCTATAATTTTGATTAGTTTCTATTGCTCTCAGCAGAGTGCTGGGCCTGTTGACTCCAAGTTCCTGGGTTTTCTTGTTGAGTAGAGGCCAGACTGCTCATTTGCTTCAGATGGTCCTCTGAGGGGGGAGGAGGAGGAGCTGCTACATCTAAGTTAATTTTCCTCTGCTTTTCTTATTCTTACTCCCAATTGTTTCTGAAGGCATGTGCCCTAATTCACAGCTAAGCTCAGTCTCAGGAGGTGGGGAGAAGGGCTCTGTGGCTTGGATTCTGCCTCATGGTTGAGCTGGCTAGCGTTTATTGACACCCACTGGGTATAGTTTGAAATGTTCCTTAACTGCTCTCTCATTTGATAATGTATGTTATTTAGTTAGTTATTTATTTGGTGTTGGGGATTGACCCAGCCCCCCCGTGTGCTACGCATCACTCTACCACTAACCTGAGCTACACCCTCAGTCCTGATACAGGGCTGTGTTGAATCTATGTAAAAGAGCCAGAGCGGGGATTTGAGGCCCAGCCAGACAGACCATCTGCCCTCCCACAACATGCGATGCCCACATGAGAATGTTAATTTGTGGGTGACATGAAGAAGCCCCCTTCAAGAAGCTCACCCCAGAGGCAGAAGTTTGGGATCACCTTTCCATATGCCCTTCTCTGCAACATGGACCAAAAAAGAGAGCTGCTCTCCTTCAAGTCCAAGTGCATCTCAGACACTGACAGCAAGATGATGCATCTGTCTTTCATTATCACTGGGAAAGGAAGACAAGCTGGGAGGAAATTTGTAATCCAAACTTGGTCTGTGTTGAAGTGAAAGTGGTTGTTTTAGAGTCATTTAGTGTTTGCATATGAAAGTCAATTGAGACATGGATTCATTTGAATATCTTCATGGTATCATCAGTTCTATAGATGGACAAATACGCAGATAGAGCATCCAAATGATTAAAAAGAAATAAAATGATGCCAGATGTTTATTTGGAATCACCCATAGAGCACACTGAAAACAATTCCTATTTCTGCAACTGGAAATTGGAATTGATCATTACTGGGCATTAAATGCGCGTACGCTTTCCTGAAGTTCCTAAATCTATTTAATTTCTATGTTGACAGAGATATTAGACAGCTGTTTCAAAATCTGTCTCTCTTTCCTGAGCTATGCATAAGAAATCTTTATGTTAAGCCCCAAAATGTCAATGAGAGCTCTTCAGTGCCCTAATCAGCTGCGAGTGGGATGTGTGCGGCTAGAAGCAATAACCTTAACTTATATTCTCGATGGTGGTGATGGCCCCACGTGCACTGCTTAAAAGACTTGGCTGTGGAAGGCGACACCTCCCAAGTGCTGTTGTGCAGTGCTACCTCGGGTGGTGAGAGTCAGAGCTGATGAGTTAGGAGCTGTGTTTGCTGCAAATGGCTTCACAGTGACTCATTGTGCACCCCAGGGAACCTTCCTGAATCCTCTGCTCTATTACCCATCTCAACCCTATGCACTACCTTCCAAATAGGATCAAATACTTCTGTTTTTGAAGGGCTGATAGCAAACTATTGTAAGAACCAGGTGCAAGAAGAGAGAAAGTCAGTTCATTCTTTGGAAGTCTTTCAAGAGCAGCCAGTGAACTTGTTCATCGGTGTAATTCTAGCATCGTCTAAAACCTTTCCACAGCCTGACATAGAAAGAAGACAAGCCTTCTTTACACGGTGGTGGTCTTTGTCATTTAATTGATAGAAATTAGGTATGGTATGGGGGGAGGAAGGGTAAGTCTATATGTCTTACAATAGGAAAACTATAAGTTGTGTCAAATTCTCACTGGCCATGGTGGTACAAGCCTACCTAGCACTTGGGAGGTGGAGGCAGGGGAATTAGGAGTTACTGGCTACCCTGAGCTAAGAGCAAATCTTTTCAACAACAACAACAACAAAAAAACCCCATAAATTTAAATAACAGACTGTAAGATGTTTGTTAAAAATAAACTTTACCACTTTATTAAAAAAAAAAAAAGCTCCTTATATTGGCTAGCTCTTTCAAAATCTTTCATAGTAAGCAAAATTTTGGCCTTTTTTTTTTTCCTTAAGATCAGAAACCTAAGCCAGGAGTCTGACCTCAGTTCAGAGGGCTGAAGCAACATCCCTGAATGTTCAAGACCAGCCTGGGATGCATGGGGGGGGTTCCAGGTCAGCCTGGGAAATAGTCATAGTGAAACCCTGTCTCAAAAATAGAGAGCAAGCAAGCAAAGAAGGGAATGAGTGAGAGAGAGAGAGAATGAGAAAGAGAAAAAAGAAAAGAAAATTTAAAACTTACTTTTGGTACATTGGGAAGGAATTTATTTCTCAGGAATAGATACCTGTTAGCAAAGTTTGAGAGATGGATTTCAATTATTTTCTTGTTGCAGGAACAAAATGCCCAGCCAGAAACAAATTATGGAAGGAAAGGGTTTTTTTTTACGCAGCTTACAGCTTTGAGCGGAAGTTTCGTCATGGCAGGGAAAGTGTAGCAGGAGCAGACAGTTGCATCATATCTTCACATCGTCATGGTAGAACTAGAACACAAAGTGGGCTTGGAGCTGGACTCTAACACCTTAAAGTCCACCCTCAGTGACACACTTCCTCCAGCAAGGCTCCACTTCCTAATGGTTCCACAGTTTCTCAAATAGTGCCACCAACAGGGATTAATTATTCAAAAAACATGAGCGTATGTTTTTGAATTCACTCATGGGGAGATGGCTTACACACAAACCCACCACAGATTTCTAAAAGCTGACTGCCAGTGTGTCATTTTATACTCAGAAATCTGTTATTCTTCCTGCAACACCTAGACTGACACACCCAGCATATTCTCTCTCTACATGGAAAACAAAATATCCAAACTCTCGTTGATATTTATTGAATAGTTACTGTGTGTCAAGAATGACAATAAGCCATCTGCATACCTTATTGAATGACATTGTATTCTATGCACTACAACAAGCCGTATCAATACCTCATTTAATGACATTGTACTGGCAAAGCACGTAGCACAGCAGGCCTGGTCCATATCAAAAGTTCTTAATTTGTTGGTGGTTGTTATTACTAACACCCTCTCATCTCATTATGAGATCTAAATGACATTGTCCCCTGAGAGCCAATGAGAAAACTAAGACCCACCAGCTCAGTAACTTCTCAATCAAGTTGATAAGTGGCAGAGCCAGTGACAACTATGGTGATCAGGGGACCTGGAATGTTCAGTCCAGTCTGGTCTTGCACAGGCTACCACAAGGAAGCTTAATTTGAAGGTATCTTTCAAAGTGTGAAATCACAGCAAAGGTGTCAGAGATTATTTTACAGCCTCCTCCTAGTAGAAGTTGAGACCCCCTGTCCTCTGAAGGAGAGAGAGAAGCAACCATATACCAACTTCAAAGTTACAAGAAAAGTGGGTGGTAGCTTCACCTTCACCTTATTTTAAGGTAAGGAAAGAGGAAGGGAGGTTAAAGAACATTCTGTAAGATTCTATACAGCTCACAATGCCCAGAGCCCTCTCCAACCCATGGCCCCCAGAGTCTCCTGTGTCCTGGGCTGATCCACCACACTGTACAAAGTTTCACTCTCTGAAGATGAGCCTATTTTCATCATTCACACATTCTTGAGGAAGTTGTCATTTCCTGATACTGAAACAGAAACAAGTAATTATCTTGTTTTAGTAACCTAGCTGAATGCATGTGATATACAGTGTAGAATCCTAACTATCTAAAAGCTCACATATGATGGGACCAGTCATGTTTAACAATAGGCTGGGCTGAGAATTACCAAATGCTTGTAGTGACATTGGTGATGTTCTTGTGGGAAAGGGCAATGGATAACCTCATTGCTGCTCCTCAGGCACCACCCACCTTAGCTGAAACAGAGTCTCTCATTGCCCTGGCACTTACTACAGTCTACTGACTTGGTCTTGGTCTCCCTAGAGCTAGGATTATAGGCATGCACCATCACATTCAGCTTTTTTGTACATGGGATCTCAGGCTGAAATTCAGGTCTCCATGCTTGCAAGGCAAGCATTTTATTGAGCTATCTCCCTAGTCCTTCTTCCTCATGCTCTAAAATAAGTATCTACTTGAGAGGTGAGTTTGCACTGGGTCCTCAGTTGCTGCCTAACATTCTCTCATTCAATCCTCCCAGATGACGGAGACACAGGAGCTACCTTACCTGTCATACAGATGATAGAGAAGTAACTTGCCCAAGGCACTCTGGGACTAAGTAACAAAAAAGGATCCCTACATTGGTTTTAGTACAAATCACACTATATACATTGGATGACTTAAACACAAAGATATATTTCCTTGCAGTTTGGAGGCTGGAAGTCCAAAGTCGATATGTTGTCTGGGTTGATTCTTTCTGAGGCCTGACCTCTTGGCTTGGGGGTGCCTGTGTCCTCTCTTGGACGCCCTCAGTATGTACCACATATATAGTCTCTGTCTTCTTTCTCAGCTGCCTCCCTCTTTTCCTCCCTCTCCTTTTCATAGAAGAACACAGTTCATATTAAATTTGAGATTACATCAAAGACCCCATTTTATTTTTTATTATTTTTTTTTAATTTTTTTAAAATTTTTATTTATTTATTTTGAGAGCGAGAGACACAGAGAGAAAGACAGATAGAGGGAGAGAGAGAGAATGGGCGCGCCAGGGCTTCCAGCCTCTGCAAACGAACTCCAGACGCGTGCGCCCCCTTGTGCATCTGGCTAACGTGGGACCTGGGGAACCGAGCCTTGAACTGGGGTCCTTAAGCTTCACAGGCAAGCGCTTAACCGCTAAGCCATCTCTCCAGCCCCAAAGACCCCATTTTAATATAATCATCTTTTAAAAGACTTTATCTCCAAATTAATGGGGGGCACAATTCAGCTTAAAATATGTATCTTCTTAACTAGCACATAAAGAACATGTTTCATAATTTTTTTCTTTTTCTTTTTTTTTTTTTTTTTTGGTTTTTCAAGGTAGGGTCTCACTCTGGTCCAGGCTGACCTGGAATTAACTCTGTCATCTCAGGGTGGCCTTGAACTCATGGCAATCCTCCTACCTCTGCCTCCCAAGTGCTGGGATTAAAGGCGTGCGCCACCACGCCCGGCTTACATGTTTCATAATTTTTTAAAAATTTTATTCTCAAGCCATACAGAGTCATCATTTTTAAAAAATCCTTGATTATAAACTAAAGTTGACTTGCTTATGGTTGGCCCCTGAATTTGTTCATGGTTTAGAAATAGAATTTTGGTTACTGGATGGAAAGTGATAAACTAATATTCAAGGATTTTCAAGACAGCTCACCTAATCTTTTTTGTTTTTTCTTTTTGGTCATTCCATAAAATGTATCTTGCTAGACAACCAGAGTTTAAAATCAATGAGCAAATGTCCTGAAATCAAGGTGGTATGAAGACTATTCAGAAGGAAAAAAGAAATGCACAATGTAGGCGATGAAGTCAAAGCCTAAAGATGGGAAACGTTCCTGGCTGGGATGCCAGTGACACAAAAAGTGCCACAAGGCAGATGAGATGGGTGGCTGTGAATTCAGACAGCAGGAAGGCTTCCTGTAGGAGGTAGAATGGCCCTTGTCCATCAGGTGGGGAATACCCTCTCTTATTCTCTCAGGGTTCTCTGAGACTCAAGACATACTCAGAGACGTTTGTACAGGGTGTGGAGGTGAGGTAGAAGAGAACTGTGAGGGAAAGGAGGGTGTGCTGGGCATAGCCTGTGTTTGTGGGTAGGAGAGGAGTTTCTAGAATAACCATAGAAAGCCGGGCGTGGTGGCGCACGCCTTTAATCCCAGCCCTCGGGAGGCAGAGGTAGGAGGATCGCCATGAGTTTGAGGCCACCCTGAGACTACATAGTTAATTCCAGGTCAGCCTGGGCTAGAGTGAGACCCTACCTCAAAAAACCAAAAAAGAATAACCATAGAGATAGAATGGATCTATATGAATTTGGAGATGTAGTGAACATTCTACCTTTGTATGGGGTCATAGACATCACACTGGTCTGTGGGACTGGAGTTGGCTGAAAAGGGAAGCTGGGCAGAGCTCGAGTTTCAGGGGCAGGTAAGGATGCAAGGCTGGAGGAAAAGCTGCCACTGGCTCCCTGGTTGCTGTCATCCTGCAGACTGGCTGCTAAGAGAAGGGGATAGAGGAGAACTCTTGAAGCTCATGCAAAGGGCAGAAGGAAGTCAGAGAGACAATGGATGTGAACATACCCCTTGCCTATGACATGAATTCAGCCCAGCCTGCCAGTACTTATGCTGGCTGCTCATTGGAATAAAACTACTCACTGGGTTGGTTGTATGTGTTGCCATTCAGCCCTGAGCTTCAGCAGAAGCTCAATAAATTGCTTTTATTGTGGAAGTCACAAAAATGAACAAAAAAAAGTGTCAGGAAAGTTGGAGGAACTTTATGACAACTCCACTTAGCAGGGCAAGGTTAAGTGTGCCATCCATTCTCTTCACCAAGGAGTAGCAGGAGGCTGAGGATGTAGCCCCGTTAGTAGAGGCCTTGCCTCATATACATGAAAGCCTGGATATGATTCCCAGCCCTGAATAACTCACTGTGGTGGCACATTCCTGGAATCCCTTGCACTTGGAGGTTGAGATGGAAAGACCAGAAATTCAAGACCATTTTCAGCTGTATAGTAAGTTTAAGACCAGTCTGCAATACATGAGATCCTATCATCATCATCATCATCATCATCATCATCATCATCATCATCATAATAATAATAAAGCAGAGATATGTCATCCTATGACAGGGAGAGGCAAATGCTGGCACACTGCAGACAGACAGCTGGCCTGTCCCACGTCAGTGAACGGGATCTCAAGTCCCTAGCTGTCACTGAGAAGCTAGGTATGTTCTGTGCTTTGGAAATGCAAATAATTGAGCCTGCATCCCAGGGTTGTTGGGATTCATGGAGACACACAGCGATGCTAATGTCGGCAGAAAGATGGGCATCAGTGGAGGAGGGACACCTTCCTGGAGAAGTGATGGTGCACCCACCGTGAGCTAGGGCAGAAGCAATGAGAGCATTGGGCCACTTACAGAGCAAAAGATGATGGCTCTTTAGGCCTGGAAAAGGCAGCTGACAGGCTTAAAATCCAAAAAAAAGGCATCTTGATACAGTCACAGATATTGAGGAGGTATCTTTGGCCAAGGCTGTACTAAGACATTCTACCATAAGCAAACTCCCCGTGGGCTGTCTCATGGCTGGCAACAGCCACAGCCTTGAGGAGAGGCACAAGTGTGGGTCTCCCCTGATCTGGGGAGGTGGGTGAAGCTGAAGGTAAAAGGTTTTGGGGAAGACATGGTGTCATCACAGCTGTGATGATGGTACAGAAAAGGGGATGCCCAACTAGGCCCTTCACACAAGGCAGAGGGCATTGCCAGAGAGAACAAGAAAGCACTGGGGTGCAGCCAGCATGTCCGAGAAGAGAAGGGGGCGTGGCCAGAGGAAATAGCAATTTCCTGGCATTTGTGAACAAGGAAGGGGAGGCGGGGGATCAGGGACTTCCGGAGAAGAGACATTTGTGGCATTTTAGTAAAATGGAGCCATGCCTGTTATTCCGACTTTTCTCTAGGGTGATGATCGGTTTTTCTCTCACAATCTTTTTGGTATCTTTAGCTTACTTGAGGTCCCAGTGCTGCCTTCAACATCTACCCTGTAGTTTTTGCCCTCATAACTGCCCATTGATTATTTCTCTGTTTCATATTAAAAGTATTTATTTATTTGGGAGGGAGAGGGAGGCAGATACAGAGAGTATGGGTGCCCCAGGGACTCAAGCCACTGCAAACAAACTCCAGATTCACACACACCTTGTGCATCTGGCTTACATGAACACTGGAGAATTGAACATGGGTCCTTAGGCTTCACAGACAAGTTCCTTAACCACTAAGCCATCATTCCAGCCCCAGTTTTCTGCTTCTTAGTTCCAGGTTCTATAAGAAAACCTCATTGGCTAACAAGTTTGTCCTTTTTCAACTAAATCTGGCTATAAATCATGAATCAGCTACTGAATACTCTTGGTTCTAAGGGTATCACATTCTGGGCTGAGTCCCAGCAATCAACAGCTAACCCTTATCCTTCAGGGACTGAGACAGGCTAGTTGGTCTTACTTGAGGTCCAATAGCACACACAATCACAAAAAGATGTGGAAATCCACTAAAAATTAAGACAATAGAACACAAAGGGTGAGAAATGAGCTCCAAGAGGTGAAATAAAGGGAAAATATATGGCAAGCATTTAATGCCAGAGTTGTATTGGAAAAGGGTGCTCATTATTCTGTGAGAGATGCTTTTGCAAGGCTTTGTCCATAGGAGGGGACAGCCAATTAAACACCTAGTACAGATGTGAGGGAAGATATCAGAGGCAACTCCACTCATTTACTGAGTAAATTTTAATTGAAAAATCTTCCATTGAATAAGCTGGATACAGTGATTGAAATCCACAAACGGAAATGACAAACTTGTAAGTTTGTGCAATTTGAAGAAATAACAAAAGACAGGGATTTCAGAATTTGGCCCCATTCATGGACACAGTAGTGCATATAAAATATGGCAGGAGCTTGGGGAAAGGGAAATGAGAGAAAACCAACTAAAAGTGAACCTATGAGCCAAGTATTTAGTATTCCTCTCAGAGAACACAGAATCTACCTACCCAGAACAGAAACTAGACAAGGAAAACTGATAGACCTTCTTGCAAAATAGAAGAAATATTAAAATGTTTGGTGTGTATGATTAGAACAAAGAAAGCATCCAGTGTGCAATAAGACACAGTGATTGTGGGATTAAACTGTTCTTTTGGTCACACTTCTGATGTTCTCTCCTCTGGCACAGAGAACAAGGATTTGACACATCTGAGCAGGTGAAACAACCAGGAGAATTAGCCAGATGGCCATCCCATCATGCAAAGCAGAAGAAATGGGAACAGCACACCATATAGCTTCGGGCATCCATGCCCTGCCAACAGAGCAGGAGCCTATTGTATCTGTGTGCATGAGCAGGTTTGTGCCCCACAGCTAGATGAGGGACAAGCCAGGTAGTTAGCAACCTAGGGCACCAGATCTTAAGAGGTTCTAAAACTGCAGGAATGCTAAACCAAGCCAGGAATGTACTGAGATGGAACAAATGGTCAACCTAAGTTAAGCATCCATTGTAGGTGACAGAGAAACATCATTGCTGGGATAACAACAGATGATGCTGAACCATCTTCTAGAAAGGGCGGCTCCAGGCGTGTGCTGAGTGTGATTCTGCTCATTCTGAATTTGGGTGGAGATTCGAAGGTGAAGCATAATTTCTCAGAACGGTGGTGGCCTGAAGCCTGCCTTCAAGATAATCCTCCTCCCTCTTTATGGTAACCACACAGCCTTCCATAGCTCCTCTGCATGAATGAATTGAAGGGGAAATTTTTCATGAAATCACCCCTGAGAGGCTGCTCTGTATCTGCGTTCACACACGTGTGCACCTTGCCACAGTCACTCAATGCTTGGGAAGCCAATGGTTCTGGATAGAGGGTGTGCCAACTGTCTGTCTCTGGCCAGAGATGCTTCCTCCATTCCTCTTGGGGCACCTTGGGGTGGGAAATTAGCAAATGGCCCTTCCACAGTGCAAGGAAAAGTTTGACTTTTGCCAAAGTTGAAATGGGGCTCTAGCCTGAGGATTGCTTTCCTTGTCTTTGAAGGGGTCCCACGGAAAGCAATTATAAGGGTAGAATGACTTAGCAAAAACTCCATAGCAATGGGCTTGCTCTCTGTAGTTCAGAGGGTCCCAATCCTCTAGAGAATAAGAGGAGAGTCCTAGAGATGAAGTTCTAGCCTCAGCCCCTCAGCAACCCTAGCTGGAACAACTTTGCTCTTTACTGACAGAAGGCACTTGCGCCAGTGTGGGAATTGTCTTGAGATGCCAGCTTTGGAATTTAGCAGCAACTGCACTGTGTTTCAGAAAAAGAATGCACTCATATCTGACAGACTCTGCTTGATTTCTTTCATAAACAGCAGAACATAAACCAGTAGCATCTTTAAGGCTCATCTATGAAAATGGGATCTCAGTGCCTACTTGCTGATGACATTGTCATGATCTCTTGAGATAAATGCATATAGCAGGGACTTAATAGATGTGCAGTGTTGTACATCATACAACTCACAGAACACAGATTTTCTTTAGTCTGCCTCCTCTTTCTGGAGATGAAACTTCCAATTTCTTCTTTACCCTAATGGTGACATGAAGTTATTTCTTTTGTACCCCATAAAAGGAGCTTAAATCATCCTCGTGACGGTGGGAAAATCATTTGACCACATCCACAAAATGGGTGTAATGTGTCCTAGAGCGCTCGAAGAAGTGTTGTGTAGAATAATGAACGTGCATGTGAAGATGTTTTGTCAATGGCAAACCACAATATATGTGTAATACCAAAAGCACAGCTCTTCATTGATAAGATGTGCTCTCAACAAATGTCTCTTTTCTCTTGTAAAATGTCAGAGATGTTTAGGCAAACTCTCAAGCTGATGTAGTCATTGGATCGTTTAATCAAGGTGTGTAATTAACTTATGTCATATGAGGCCATAAACAGAAGCTCTTATGTATAACATGGGCCATGAGATAATGAGGGAGAAATAGAAGGCTCCTTAATTTCTCTAGCTAAAAAGAGTAGAGTGCATGGCAAATAGGTTTATAAATGTACTTAATCCTGTTTCAGGCAGTAGGATTGTCACCAAGCACAGGCAAGCTCTCAGTCTGGTCTCCTGAGGCTCTGCCTCAGTTCACGTGAGCCACAGGCCATTGCCAGGGAGCATTCCCAGTGTCTTCCCCAGAATAGTACTTGTGAGTGGTTTGGGGAATCACTGTGGTTCTTTGACTTTGGCCTGAAGTCCATCATGTTTTCTCTCTCAGAAGAGCTGCAGATTATAAGGTTTTGTTTCTCATGTTTGAAACAAAGCTTTAGCTAAAAGCACAAGGTCCACATATCCAGTGATTATAGAGAGCAGAAACCAGTAGTTCTCAGGAGGTGCCCCAGCCTGACCCAGTCCTGGGCACTTCTCTTTCTCCCCTTGCCCGCTTTGCAGTGCTCAGGAAGAAGCAGGTCCCAGAGGCACTGGAGCTACCTTCTCCACGAATGGAATAAGCCAGACACCAAAGAATAAACACTGTTCGATTCACTTATGGCACCTAGAATAGGCCAACTGACAAAGACAGACAGTAAAACCAAAAGCCCAGGGGCTGGGAGAAGGGGGGATTGGTGGACTTGTTCTTTCATGGGCACAGAGGCTCTATTTGGGAAGATGAGACTGTTCTGGAGATGGGTGGTGGCGAAAGTTGTGCAACCAGGTGAATGTCCTTAATGCTGCTGAATTGTATACTTGGAAATGGCTAAAACAGTGCATTTTACTTAATATATATTTTACCAAGAGGAAAACGATATAGATTTGAAACTAGAAAAATAAACATATGTCAAAGTCCACTGGCCCCTCCATGTGTTGTGATGAAGTTGCTGTGATCAGCCTGGTACAGACATCTCACTGGTACATCATTTCATGCTTTAATCTCTACCTCCTTTCCAAAGCAGGGCACTCATCACACTCCCTTAAGATATGACTGGGTGGGGCATGACAAGAATAAATGGTTTCATATGGGTTATGCATTTATGTTCTGACATGCGAAAGCAGTTTGGTTGCCGTTGACTCTCCCAATATCTTAAGCAATGTACACGTAGTGTTAAATACCTGGTTAAAACCCCTCTAATGTGTCTGGCAATCATTGCAGCCATTAAAGCATAATGGGAATTCAGCCATGGAGTTATACTACAATCTCTCCCATTTGCCCACCTCTCCTGCAGATTACGGAGAGAATGTGCTATAGACAATAAAATCTAAGGGGAAAAAAAATGCCACCCTGCTTCAATTCTGCCATTAAACCCAACGATGGCGGCCATTGCTACATAAAAGGAAAAACAACAAGTTTACAGTTCCTCATTTCCCGTGGTAAACAGATTGCTTATTTTAATTTTGAAAATAAAGCGATGGAGGCTATGCAGGTCTGTAAATAAGAGTGTGCGTCTCAATTTTCTGCAAATGCTTAAGTGGTTTACATCTGTTTCCTCCCAGTTGTATTTCTCAAACATGAATTTCCATTTTAAAAAGAGTCATAAAATCACTACTGTTTCTCTGTGGATCTATTAGCAATAAACTAGCCTACAGAGGTTTGCACAGCCATGGAAAACGTACAGTGATAATAGGCTGTCCTGCTGTTACATGGCTTATGCAAACTTTACATTTATCATTGCAGAACCATCTATCCGCAGGGTTATAGCACAGCAAACAACTGAATAAAAAGGACGAAGAAAAGGAAGATGAGACCAAACTCTCCATGTACACACCATTAATCAGGCAAGATGAATTCTCAAACTGGAAGCATGTTTTCTCAAAGGCAACAGAGAGAAGCAGAAGGAAGAGAACATGTCGTCAAGTCGGTAGCAGTCTGCAGTGCACAACTGCCCATCAACATCTCCACCAAACTCTTCTCATTTGCATGTTATGCAATTCATTTCCCGTGTGTGTGTGTGTGTGTGTGTGTGTGTGTGTGTGTGTGTGTGTGTTTTGGTTTTTTGAGGTAAGGTCTCACTCTGGCCCAGGCTGACTTAGAATTCACTATGGAGTCTCAGGGTAGCCTCGAACTCATGACGATCCTCCTACCCCCCCTTCCGAGTGCTGGGATTAAAGGTGTGCACCACCACACCTGGTTGTGTGTGTGTGTTTTAAAGAACTAAGCAAGTCATCTGCTGACGACTTTTAGCCTAGCAAACAACACAACATTTTTCACTGCTTTAAGTAAAAGGCCTCAGAACAGTCTGTTACCTTCATACACAGTGGTATGGCCTCCGGAGTCTTGTGCCACAGACAGAGTGACAGATATGTCCATCAAGTCCCCAAAGCTCTTTTATAGTTGGACTGGTGGTTCATACACTCTGTCCCTGATTTATATTCCCGTGTGACTCTACCACCTCCAGAGAACATGCTTATTGTTTCTGAGTCTAAATGAATTCACTCAAGATCTGGAATGATGGTGAGGAAGTTTCAAAATGGTGGTGAGGAAGTTTCCTTCCAAGACTGCATGTGAGGTCCATTTGGTCCTTTGTCTGGGAGCTCCATGTGCCTCTTCCCTTGCCAGTGGTTACATTTCCCTGGAATAGAAAAAATTCACAAAATATGCCAGTAGATTTTAAACGTTTGACATCCCATAGCCTGTTCCATTGAGTGGGGTACTTTAAAAGAAAACAACAACAAACAGGTGTGTTTTTGTGCTATGAGTTTAATGGAGAGAGGAGTTTAAGAAATAATTGCGGAGACTCCAGAAGGAAAGATGAAAAAGATAGTTTTCAACTAATGCCCCTGTAAGCAAGTATTTACTACGCCCATCCCTGGAAGAAGGAAAGGGCCACAGAGAATCATGGGCTGTCATTTCTCTGGGTTCCCTTTTCATGCTACATTGGGATGGCAAGCTCGCTGCTCCCAGGAGCACACTGGCCCCATGGCACTGAGAGGCACTGGACAAGGAAGAAAGAGAAAACCACAAGGGAAGAGAAGGCAGGAAGAGGGAGGCAGCTGACACATCCAGCAGCCTCATACCTTCTGCCATTCTGATATTGGGCATTTGAGCCAGGGTGGTATCTATTGTTTTAAATTAATTCGTGTTACTCAGTTCCTAATAAGATTTTTAGTTAAATGTCCCTACATCACCAGATCATCCAAACAATTGGATGGGAAACAATTCAACGACAAACCTTAGCCCACTTGTGGATGCAATACCTAGTTCTTAAGACTTGAATATATATACTTTTCGAGGTAGGGTTTCACTCTAGTCCAGGCTGACCTGGAACTCACTATGTGGTCTCAAGGTGGCCTCGAAATCACCGTGATCCTCCTACCTCTGCCTCCCGAGTGCTGGGATTAAAGCTGTGCGCCACCACGCCTGGCTCAGGACTTGAATATTTTTCATCTGGGCCTGACAGTATATGCACATGACTTAAGTGTACCATTCTGGGCAGAGGGGGTATGTCTGTATTGTAGGTCAGAGGTTCTCATGCCATATTAGCCTGGGACCCCCAGAATGATCATTTTCTGAGCGCTGAAGCTAAAGGTTCCATTTGACCCTTTCCATAGTTATTTTCTCTTTACTTGTTTGATTTTAAGGCTGGCTCTCATGTATCCCAGGCTGGTCTTGAACTCTCTGTGTAGGCAAGGATAAACTTAAAGTTTTAATCTTGCTTCTGCCTTCTGAGTTCTAGGATTACAGGGGTATGCCACCATGCCCAGCTTATGCAATTCTAGAGACTGAACCTAGGGCTTCACTCATGCTAGACAGTCACTCTACTAACTAAGCCACTTCCACAGCCTTCTTTTCTAGGAATCCTGTAGTGATTGTGGATTCCCATTTATCCTGGACCCCTTTGGCAACCCCCACACCTCTGGGAAATCCTGACTGTTGGAAAATAATACCCTGATTATGAACCAGGTCCTTCTGCAAATCAGTGACCACTGTGTTAAGGGTCAATAAGAACAACAAGATTGGTTCTGACAACTACTACAATTCTATGTGTCATGTGTCACAATCTGAGGCCTAGACAGGGTCACACTTTTGTCTAAGTCAAACAGTTAATATGTACTGGGGTTGGAATTTAAACCTATGCTTTACGCTCCAGGCTAAGCTTCCTCTCTAGGCTTAGCATCTTCATAGCATCTTGTGTTGGCTTAGTGGGCAGAAAACATTTCCTGCCTCTCACTTTAAGTATGCTCCTGGTGGAGGCCTCCATGCATGGGCCAGTCCCTTCCCCCATCCTTCTTCAGCACACTTCATCTGTTTCCTCCTGCAGTCTCAACGCCTCTCCTCCCTCCACACTTCCCCATCATTCCACTATACATCTTTTACACAGCAGGGCAGGGTAATTCGCTGCATGCTAGGCAGTAACTATGTAGTAATAACAATAATTCTTGGTACTTAGAGCTCCTCATCCGAGGATGTCACCCAAGCTTAAAGAAATTTAACTATATCTGTTCACAGCAGCATGGTGGGTGGCTTGGGTCTTATTTTCAGGCCTGGAGAGAGGCATGCACATAAAGAGGAAGGAAACACTTGGGCCATCCTAACGAGACCCTAACCAGAGCATGATTACAGAGACTGAGATAGGAGAGGGGTCACACACAGAGTGATGGTCTCCTATTTCCCCGACTTTCCTCTGCAGACTGGATCTGGGGCTTGGAAAGCTTGCTGTCTCCAGGAACCCTGTAGCTTCATGGCATCAAGGAGAAAGGGCTATTGAGCAGTTGTGGCTCTGTTCTGAAAATAGCCACCAATGTCCAAGTCTGTCCCCAAGGCAAGCGACACTGGGTTCTGATGTGGAGGAGAGTGCCTGGTCTGGTGACTTCTCCTTGTCTCCATTAACCTTCATTCTTGGGGTGCCCCATCCCTTTTCACTCTGTGGGATGTTACCTATGTCCACTGTGAGGGTATATTCACCCACAGGCTTCCTCTGATAGCAATCCATAACAATCCATATCCAAGGGCAGCTGAGGGTGGGGTGAGAATGGGAGACTGTCCAGCTGAGGATCTGCTTTCATCCTCTCCTTGCCAGAATTAAGCCTCTAGGCTTGTTCCTCACCTACCTGGACCTGGACAAGGTCGTGTCCCCTGTTTAGTCTAAAGTGGGTGCCTTCAACTGACCTGTCAACATCTGCATCTCATATGACACCCTAAAGGGGTGAGTGCCCTCAGACATCAACAATGCACCTACATAATCCAAGTCACTGTCCTAGAGGCTGAGAGACCCACAAAGAAGGACCAGACCTTGGCTTTACTCTCGAGGAGTCTCTGGGCTTAGGGGCACAAGAGAGAAACACAAAAACAAGGACCTCTTGAGTCTCAGGAGTATTCCAATTTCCTATTCCAAGCACGTACCAAGCTTGGGGACCAAAAGGTGTTCCCTCAGCCTTGGTCACAGTGAGGAATTCAGAAGAAAGAAGAGCGATTTAGTCAAGGTAGATGAAAAGTATTTCAGCAGGAAAATCACTGGAGCTTTTCCTCCTGACTCGAAGCAAATGCATTTGTCAAATACACCATAAATATACATTCACACTATTTATTACCTCTGCCTATAAAAGAAAATTGTATTAGGTGATTGTGCTGAAAATGTGTCAAAAATATAATTTGCATCTCTTTTATGTGGGTGTTTTTGTGTGTGTTTGCTATATTTCAATTTGCTAATATACATATATATCTCTGTAGAGACATATATAAATGCTGTTTAGTTCTTCTGATCTTTGTTTTTATTTTCTTGGTATAAAAATTTCAATATAATTTGTGATTCTAAAAATATTGCTTTTGAAAAATATGGCATGGATCCTTCATTCCCTTAATTCCCATAATCCAATACAATAAAACATTTACTAAAAGTATATTAAAGAGAACGTCCCAGAGGATTTGCTTCTCTGACAAACAGCCACTGGAGGATTACGCACGATGTTTTGTGTGTTGTCCTGAATTTCACAGGATTCATCTCTCTTCAGTTAGGTGAAATTCCTCAGGCTTCCCCTTAACCCCTGGATGGAAAGACTTATTTTCCCTCTTAATCACCCTGCAAACCATGTGGAACTGAGACTTCAGTTGATAGAGCCCATGGTTTCTTCTGCAGGTGTCACAGACTTTGAAAGGAGTTACACTGTGCATTTTTTTATTTACAGTAGCTAGTAGCATTTTGTTTGCAAAATAAAAATATAAATGCTTTTGCAAGTACGTCTTTGGCCAGTTCCTCTTAACCACCTTAGGAAGCAGGTCAACAACCCCCTACATCAAAGAAGATAGGATAAAGCCCAAGAGGCGATGATGTCACTTTAGGGTCACACAGAAAATCATTAAAAGATTAAAACTCAGGTCTCCCAAGTCTCAGGCATTCTGCTTTGCTGTTAGAAATGTCATCTTTGTTTTGTTTCCCCATCTACAAGCCAAGCCATATACTATCTGTTCTTTTTCCTTCTTGAACTAGACACACCTGGGGCTAAGAGTGGACACCATCCCTATTTCCCTATTTTGAACGTTAGAAACAACTCCCCCAGGAACTTGGGCTCACATTATGGGCAGGTAGATAGAGACTACTATGGACTAAGTTATGTCACCCTCACTCCCCAAGCTAGTTCCAAACTCAATGTTGAAGGCCCAGACCTCTTTTTAACTACATTTGAAGATAGTGCTTTCAGTGCGTAAAGTGAAATGGAGTCATAGGGTTTGGGTGCTGATCCAATGCAACTGGTGAACTTCTGAGCCGGGCATGGTGGCACACACCTTTAATCCCAGCATTCGGGAGGCAGAGGTAGGAGGATTGCTGTGAGTTTGAGGCCACCCTGAGAATACAGAGTGAATTCCAGGTCAGCCTCAAAAACAAACAAACAAACAAAAAAAGAACTGGTGAACTTCTAAGGGGAAGGAAAGAGAGCAAAACAGAGAAAGAACCATGTATACATGCTAAAGAAAGGTCACATGGAGACACAGTGAGAAGATAACCATTTATAAGCCAGACAGAAAACCCTCACCAGCTCAGCCACAGACAAATTTAAAACCCTTTTTTCCCCTCTGCCCTTGGCCAGGTTGTGCTTTAGGTCAAATCTGTGACTGTGACTGCTACAAGAGGAACCTGAGGAAAGGACGCTTCTTTCCAGGGACAGTAGGGTTGTCGCCAGGCCAACTGTTGCCATGTCCTATAAAACGAATCGTTTGGGCATTAGGGTAATGCCAGATGGCTGTACTGTTATCTTCCTAACTGTTATCAAAGGGTGCAGAGGACAGAGCTCTACAAAGCCTTTGTTAGCCAGGCAGTGACGTTGCTGCTCAGTCAGGTTGGAACTTTCCTCTCTGTAGGTTTGCAGTCTACTCCTAGACTGGTTTCCAGTCCTGACATTAACTATGGGTCATTGAATAAGCCAGTTTCCATTTCAGATCTGTTTCCACATCTGCAAAACAAGAATTGAATTACGAGACCATAAAGATTCCTCTTCTCTCCCTCCCTCCCTCCCTTCCTTTCTTCCTTCCCTCCTTCTTTTATTAAGTAGAAACTTTTCATGGATACATCATGTGTTGGTCCCATCAGTTTCTTCCTCCTTGCCCCCCCACTCCCCTGAGGGACCTCCTTAGTGGTGTTGCTGGTATTCACCATGGAGTTGTGGGTTGTGAGTTGGTCTTTGGGTTGGGGGGCCAATGCCTCTGGATACTCCCTCCCACCCTCCTACCACCCCCCACTCTGACATTCTTTCTGCCCCTTTCCACAAAATTCTCTGAGCCGTGGTGGGTGTGTTTCAAGTCTACGTTAGTGCTGAGCTCTTGGCAGCTTCTGGATTTCTGCTTCGGTCCATTTTGAGTCTCCTCAGCGTCTGTCTCCATCTCCCTGGCGCAGGTTGTCAGGTTTTCCACAACAGCAGCACTCTTGCTCATCTTGCCAATTCCTCTGTCTGAAGTTGAGAATGTGAGATGTCTTATCCCATATTTTGCTGCCTTTCCAAGGGGCCCTGGGAGAATTGGAATAGTCATTGCTATAGCTTTCAACTGTTGTGAGCATGCTGTATAGGTTTGAATAACTTATTCTATTTTAGTGCTCACCAGCAACCCTAATTGTGTCACCTCACAGAATGCTGTAGTGTCCAGGGGTCTATCAGCTCTGCCCCAGCAGAACTCAAAGAGGGTCCCCCTTAACTGAGATCTAAATTTTTTCTATTCTTTAGTTGGCTTTTTTGACCATTGTAGGGAGGTAATAGAGAGGAAAGGGAGAAGTGGGGATCATGTCCCTATCAATAGATTGGCTTGTAATTCATTTAATTTTCTTCCAGGAGGAGATATTCATTTAATCTTTCGAGTACAGTGACCTTTTCATGCAAATTAGGAGCTGACCTGGAAGCAGTATCCTGTGTGGAGGAAACAACACTGTTACTTTTCTAATGCCACTGGCACCTGAGGAGCCTTGCTGCCACCCCCCACAGAGCCAGCCCCATTTCAGCAACCTGCCCCTCCCCAGGGGTATTTCTTGCCCATGGCTGGAAAAGGAGGGCCCACGCTCCTGCTTCTCGGAATACAGTATGGAGCTACCCAGAGACCCGAGCAAAGCTTGAGGGATGGCATTTCAGAGCCTGCTGAAGTTACTCCAGTCAACAGACAGAAGACAGACCTTTCTTACCTGGGTCAACCATCCCACCCATTGTTAGAGTCAGGACATGTTTGTGGGCAGCAGCCACTTGTCCTGTGAATACCCAGGGACGAGGATGTCATAGTTCCAGAGCCCAGGGCTGCAGGAAAACTCTATAGACAGCACAGAGAGCGCGGCTTGAAGTCCCTAATAGACTGAGGCCTGGAGGAAGGACAGCTCAGCTCGGGCAGTGAGTGCAGATCCTATAAGGAGCTTCCCCGCCAGTGCCGTGGCCACACTCCAGAAGACTGACTTCATTTCCACAACACTATGTGGAGATTTGGCTAAGAAGGGGCCCGAGGACCATACAGGGCCCTAAACAGAAAGTAAAGATTTCTTTCCTTCTTTCTTTCTTTCTTTCTTTCTTTCTTTCTTTCTTTCTTTCTTTCTTTCTTTTTGTTTCTTTTCTTTCTTTCTTTTTTTTTTTTTCAGAGCAATATAGTCTCTAGCTCCTTGTGGAAACAAATGGGGAGAGGGATCTGGGAGGTTAAGTAGTTTCCAGAGCTAAATAAAGAGCTTGTGTTCATAGTCCTCACTCCACAGCCAGTGGGCAGCATTAGCGGAGGCAGTTTCCTTCCCTCACTTCCATCCTCAGCTGGTGAGGCAAGTGCCCTGTTCTCTTCTTGGCAGAGCTCTAAAGGGAATGTCAGTCGGGAAGACATCTTTGGCCTGTTCAGCTTCCTTAACGCTGGCATTGGCAGTGGCCAGGAGCCAGCAGTCCATCCTCCCTTCTCTGGAAGGCGGCCACTGTGTGTGCTGGTGTCCTGTGAGACAGCCACTGGGGCTGTGGACTAGGAGAGGCTCCAGGGACACCCTTCTCTGCCAGCAGTAGACTCTCAACTACACTTTATTTGTCTTCAGGAGAAGCAGAAGCCTTCAATCATCTACAAAACTGCCTCTTTTTTTCCTTCTAGAATATGGCTTCCTGTAGAGAGGGGGCCCATGTGCGCACCCCTGCAGTCACGAGAGCTTGTGCGCGCACACACACACACTCCAAGTACAGAATAATGTCAGAGCTAAGCTCCCTCCCCATTTTTCATATTGTTTCCTATTTTCAGTAGCTACTGGGTGCCAGAGAGGGAAGGAACAACTTTAAAAAACAATTAGTGGGACATGTGGTATTCATTCTTGGCTGGAACTCTGCAGCCTCATCTGCCGGCAAATACTCGGCAGCCTTTCATGAAAAATGTTTTAGAACTAATGAGCTATATTTGCATTCCCCGTAGAATGAATTCAGAATTTTTCATCCACGCTGCACCATGAAAAATGGATGTGTTTGGCACAGCAGTCATTTGAACATGAAGCCCAGCCTCGGTGGAAAGACAACCTTCAGAACAACTTCTCAAGTAACTTAGCCCATTCGCACTTGCTTCCACCAGGGAAGGTCAGGCTCCTGTGAAAGATGAAAATCTCCTGCACAAACCTGGATGCTGATGAGATTTGTTTTTGTAGATAATCTGCAGCAGTGAAATTTTTCATAATGTCACTGCAAAATAAATTAAAATGTTCATCTTCATATGGCTGCTTCCATTGCATTAAAATAAATGTTGCAAGCTCATTTAATTAGTATAGTTAGGAATGTCTCTTCCCTGCTTCACTGACTCTCCAAATCACAAGTTAATTTGTCAAAATCAGACCATTGTTTTTCCTTCATTCTTCATTACTAGAGACAGCCCCATTTAAATAAATGTTTATGCTACAGAGAGCAGAGCAGTGAACAACCCCAAATATTTTCATAAGCCATTGCTGGAAAAGTTTAAAACATGGGGAGTGTAGATGTGGGGTGTTTTTTTTTTATCCCTTTGTGGTTATTGGATATTTGACTGGCTGAAAAGGTACAAAATTGAGCGCTCTGCTGTAACTGATGGCATTCCATCCGCCATTGCTCATGTCGGCAGGCGCATCCTCTTGGAAGCAGTTTTCTCCTATGTTTTCAAAGACAAATGATGACAAAAGATACCATCTCTATAAATTACCCTTCTCAAATCATTCTCTTCAAGAACCCTTGGTTAATCAATTAGTTGGTGCTTGGAGGGGGGTTGATATGGGAGGGGTTGGCTCCTAGCTTCACAGCTGTTTGTTCACCATTACCGGCTGGGAGCAGCCAGGCTTTGCTGCTGAAAACTAGAAAGACACCCAAACTCCAGGGCCTCCCTTCTTTTCCTTCTCCCTCCCTGACTCTCCCAAACCTGTGAGAAAAACCCCAAGTATGGGAACGTGGCTGCCATTAGCACAGTACGAGTTCCTGGTAACAGAAGTGTGTTGGGGTTCACGATAAAGACTGGGTAAGGGCTTCATATCACCGACTGAGGACTTCACGCAGGTTCTCTGGAACGCGCCCATCAGTAATGGACCAGTGGACTCATCAGATCATTATCAGTGCCCCATGCTAATGAGATGCGCTCCTGCTCAAAAGAGACTCCTTCATTGGAAAAGGCCTCAGGGCTTGGCTCTGAATTCAGCTCCAACCAAGTAGAGGTCAACTTTCCTCCCTGAAGCTGTCTTCCAGCATGATGGGGTAACCTGACCTCCCCACTCCATAAGGAAGATGCAAAATAGGATAGGCTTTTGCTTCTTACCAGATAGTTTTCTCCTTCCCTTCCCTTCTCCCTTTTTCTTTTCCTCTTCCCCCTCCTTTCATTTCCTTTTCTGTTTTTTGCCTTCTCTTTCTTTTTCAAGAATGTTCTTGCCTGTTCCCCCATTTTGCTGTACCACTCTTCCTTTGCATGACTTCTCCCTCCTGTTGTAATGGGGACAAGGACAGTGGGCATGGCTCTTCAAACTTCTTGCAATGCAGCCAGGGAGACAGTCCTTCAAGATTGCCCTCCCTATGTCTTTGATGAGATCTGGGGTGTAGAATCAATCTTTACTATATTTTCTTTCTCTTTTTGAGCAAATTCCAAGGACCAGCTTTCCTTCATTAATAAATTATCCGATTAACCAGGGGATTTAATTACTGCATATTGTACAAATGTGCAATCTAATGACTGCAAATTGTACAAATGTACTTGACTTCCAGAAACAAGTCCTGCATGCTGCCAAGGACTCAGGCAGACAGGAAACAATAGTCTGCCTGGCTGACCCTGCTGTTAGTTGGGAGGTATGTGGGGGTGGCCGGTAGGTGTGAGGCTGAGCATTCATTCCTTCATTTATTACTTTATAACATTTATCAGCAGGAGCTAGACTAGATGGTGAGTGGAGAGCCTACCTTGTTTTCTCATATAAGAGAAGAAGAAACTTCTAAATAGACCAGTCTGTCCTGTAGTCCTGTGGTGTGATCTCTGAACCATGCCACTTAGCTAATGAAAGTGCAACTTGCCAAAAACAACACTTATGGCTCTGGTTGGCATTAGATTGGTCGTTCTGAGCTGAGGAAAGTGGAGAGCAGAGTCAGGTACGTAAAAGATTAGTGACTGAGCTGGGTCCGGGTGAGTCATTGGCCGGGACGGCAGGCCACAGGGAATGCAGCATTGTCACTGCAAGTCTCTTCTCCTTGGGTCAGCTCGCTCCACAGGCTTCTCAGGCAGAATATGAAAGGGCTTGACACACACTCTGGGAGTTGAGAAGACCTGAAGCAGAAGAGTTCCAGCTTGGAAAAACAAACAGGGAGCACAGCACAGCCCCACACAGCACAGTTTTCCTAGTTTAAAAAGAAAATGCCACCACACGGTGTCGGCCTGGCTCTCTGTCCTCAGATCAAATGCCAGGCTGTAAGCATGGAACCTATAGGCAACGCAGCGGACAGGTTTCCAGCAAACCTTGCTAACTCCGGGAGGCATCTCCCGCACCCCTACTTCCCAGGTATGACCCTGGGCTTCTGAAAGACCAAGTCTACACCCAGAATGTGCACAACACAAACATGATATATGAGTCTTCAGGAGCTGCCATGTCCTCCAAGCTCTCACTGCATGCTCAATAAACGTACCTTTCTCTTAAACGAAGAATAATATGTTTTGATGGCTGCTGTGAAAATTAAACGAGATGTTCTGTGTAAAAATGACTTCCATGTTCCAAGTGCTCAACAAATGGAAGGACAGAATGGGGCAGGGGCAGGGGGCCTGGTGGTTCGGAATGAGTCATGAGAATCAGAGTAGATTTTGAGAAAAAAAAAGTAAATTTTTGTGCATGTGTGGTGCTAGGGATTGAACCCAGGACCTAGTTCCTGCTATGCAAGTACTCTGCCACTGAGTTACAACTTCCAGCTCAATAAAAACCAATTTATTTATTTGAGAGAGAGAGAGAGGCAGATAGAGAGAGAACAAGTGTTCAGGGCCTCTAGCCACTGCAAAAAAAACTCCAGATACATGCATCACCTTGTGTATCTGGCGTGTGTGGGTTCTTGGGAATTGAACCTGGGTCCTTAGGTTTCATAGGCAAGCACCTTAATTGCTAAGCCATCTCTCTGTCCCAAAATCAATTTTTAATGAACAGTCTGGGTGCTAAATTATTCCTGTTCATCATTCTTTTCTCCTTCTTCCCTTTTATTTATTGGTTTTTCAAGGCAGGGTCTCACTCTGGTCCAGGCTGACCTGGAATTAACTCTGTCATCTCAGGGTGGCCTTGAACTCATGGCAATCCTCCTACTTCTTCCTCCTGAGTGCTTGGATTAGAGGCGTGCGCCACCACACCTGACCAGATTTACTTTTAAAATGAGGTGTTTGAATCTAATTAAATATGTTAACTGCTTCTGATGATAGAAGAATGAAGGGATCAGAGGTTTCTTTTGTTCTGCAGAAGTTCAGAAGTGAAGCAGCCTATTGGTGACCACTTCACACAGCCTTGGAAGTAAGCTAGAATCACGGGGCTTTTTTTAATTTTTTAATTTTTTTTTTTAATGCCTTGATGGTTTCAAGGCAACCTTTCTCATCCTACAGGTTTTCCCCCAGTTATTTATCCTGATAATAGAAACTTATGCTTAAATTCATTGAGTTTAGGGCTATCATTTCAGACTGTCAAGAACTTTTTTTCATCATAATTCTGTCACCTGGTGGATTAGTTCCCCCCTCCCCAGTGTGATGTCAGGTTGTTACCTTGCCAGTCACATACTTGTCCCTCTTGTCCTCAATGATTACAGGAGAGTGCCTGTTATAACGTTTGTCTAACTCAGCACACTTCTTTCTCTGAACCCTCTTTGTCTCAGTGCCATGGCTCAGCCACACCGTGTCAAATCTCAATGTCTCCTGGGCATAGAGATGTTTCCGTGTTTGAGGGGTAGTCCCCTAGTAGGAGGTGACCACTGATTGTTATTGAATGTTCTCATTATCAGTTAATACTGGGAGAAATTGTGAGCAATGGAACCTAGGGAAGTGTGGTTCTTTAAGCTCATGTATTGAAAAGTTTATCTCCTATGAGCCTGTTTTGAGAGGTGGGACCTCCATGAGGTGATTGCATCCTGAAGAATCTGCCCTGCTGAATAGATTAGTATTATTATCCTGAAAGTAGGTTTTATCAAGAAGACTTGAGCCTCTTCTCTCTCACAATGCTATGCCTCATAACCTCTGCTACTAAAAGGTGCACCCCACCTTGTTCTTGGTCTTTCCAACCTTTAAAACTCTAAGAAGTAATTCTTTCCTTTTCTTTTCTTCTTTCTTTCTTTCTTTCTTTCTTTCTTTCTTTCTTTCTTTCTTTCTTTCTTTCTTATTTTGCTTTTCCTAGGTAGAGTCTCGCTCTAGGCCAGGCTGACCTGGAATTCACTATGTAGTCTCAGACTGGCCTCAATCTCACAGAGATTCCCTGGCTAGAAGTAACTCTTTATAAACTACCCAAGCCATGATATTCTGTTTTAGCAATACCAAATGGGCTAAAAAAAAAAAAGTGTCTTTCCATTGCAGAAGAAGTGGTAGAAAAAATATAAGAATATAAGAGCCAAAAGAAGGGGGTGGGTGCTTACAATACTGTCTTTCAGATACCAAATGGCCACGGCATTCATGACCTCACAGTGGCTGACACTACTACACAAGACCTGCATAATAGGAGGGAAAAATGATGACATCAAAATAGAAGAGAGACTAGTTGGAAAGAAGGGGTTCAGTGGAGGGGGACTCAGGAGGGGGAAGGAAGGGTGGCGGGAGGGAATTATGATCATGGTATATTGTCTATATGTATGGATGCCGTCAATAAAAAGTTTAAAAAGAAAAAGAAAAAAAAGCAACCTTGAGGGGAAAAAAAGAAAAAGATGGAAGAAGATGGATATAGTGCAAATTTTACCTGCTTCATGCTATGCTGGAAGAGTAAGCGGGTCAATGACTGACGATGCCTGAAGCACCGGAGCGCGTGAAAAACATGGCTTGAAAAAGTCCAGCGCAGTCAGGAGTGAAAATGTGGGTAGCATGTCTCTCCTTCAGAATACTTTCATTTTTGACACTTAAAATAAAAAAAAGTTGTATCTCATACAAATTCTAAGACTAAAGGTTTTGCTTTATATCCATATTTGGAAAGTATGAGTGTAAGAAGACCTATATGAAGTATGATTCCATCTGTGCAAAATTCACAACCAGGAAAAGGTCACCTACAGTGTTAGAGGTCAGGACGGAGCTCACCTTTGCACAGGCCCATGGAATAGTGTCCCAGGGTCTTTTGAGGGCAGGCGACATCATCCTTTTTGATTTGGTGGTGGTGGCTGCCTGAGTGTACTCACTCACTTGGTAGTTGGACATTCATCTAATCACAGAAGGTGAATTACACTTTATCTGTAAATGCTAAGCAGAAACCATTCCACAATGTCCCAAGTGAATTTCACAGCTCCCTTTTGTCTAATTGAGGAAGCAGGTATAAAAGCACATAATTTAATAAGTTTACTGATCTCATAATTTTTGAATGCCTTCTATGCACAAAACATTGTGTCAGGGTCTGGAGACAGAATGAAGATGGAACAGACGTGGCCCTCTGCCTGCAAAGAGCTTATGACCCAGTGAGGGATAAACATGGGTGAAATGAGTCTCTACCCTCAGGGAAAATGTCCTAAGGTTCTTGCCAGGCACAAGCAGTTGGTCTTCATGAAAGGCTCTTATGACAGCATTCTTCAGGAATCACATGTAATCTCTAAATGTGAATATCTATTCAATGAATGACTTGTCGTATTACCTCTCAGCTCATAGTTTAGATTCTACTTTTCTTCTATTGTGGCAAGAGTGATATGAAGCTTATACAGAATCACTAAATGGTATGTGGTGATTATTATTGTTCATATAAAAATACCATAACCTTTATTTCATTTTGTCAAAGGTTTCATTTAAGAAATATTTCAGCCGGGCGTGGTGGCACACGCCTTTAATCCCAGCACTTGGGAGGCAGAGGTAGGAGGATCGCCGAGAGTTCGAGGCCACCCTGAGACTACATAGTGAATTCCAGGTCAGCCTGAGCCAGAGTGAGACCCTTCCTCGAAAAACCAAAAAAAAAAAAAAGAAAAAAAAAAAAGAAATATTTCAAACAGGAGACAATGCCTGAGAAATTAATTACAAGTCAACATTTGAACAGGTAGATGAAATTTTTTTTTTTTTTTTCCGAGGTAAGGTCTCACTCCAGCTCAGGCTGATCTGGAATTCACTATATAGTTTCAGGGTGGCCTCGAACTCTCAGCAATCCTCCTACCTCGCCTCCCGAGTGCTGGGATAAAAGGCGTGCGCCACCACGCCCGGCTTAGATGAAATTCTTAAACTAAAACAATCTACTTCCAAACTGATGACTAGAAAATTGAATGCATATCCACATAGCACATATCCACATAGCAGATCACAGAGGAAGGAAGATGCCATGGAAGCTGCGGTTCCTCTGACTCTGGAACCCTTATGCTGAGTTGAGTGAGCCATGATATAAGGTATATCAACTGTCAGACTGTCAAATCCACAGAGACAGAAAGATTACTGCTGGTCAGAGGCTGGGGGAAGGAAAAGATGGAAACTGTCTGCTGTTAAGAACAGGGTTTCTTTTTGAGATTATAAAAACGTTCTAGACTTAAATGATGGGGAAATTGTAAAACCTTGTGAGTAGACTGGAAACCACTGCATTGTACCCCTTAAATTGGTGAATCTTATAGTATATGAGTACCACAATAAAAATAAGACAATTTTAAATCATGTAGATATATTTTAAGATAATAAAACTTTAAGGGCTGGAGAGATGGTTTAGCTGTTATGGCACTTGCCTGAAAAACCTAAGAGCTCATGTTCTAATCTGCAGGTCCCACAAAAGCCATATGCACAGTGACAAAAGTGCACAATGCCACACATGTGCACAAGGGGCACATGCGTCTGGAGTTCGTTTGCTGTAGAGGAAGACCCTGGTAACCCCATTCTCTCTCTCTCTCTCTCTCTCAAAATAAATAAATAGATTTTTAATAACTTTAAAAAATATTTCTCATATCTCGCTCTGGGAACCAAGCCATATTCCATAGAACAGGGAATCAATGGGCTCTAGAGAGAACCTCCACTGCTCTGTAAAAAAAGAGAGACATGCATATCAATGTATCTCTCTAATAACTAGGCTTACCCTCTTTTATTCACAGTGTGTCATTTACAGATGGAGAACAAGGATACCTCAATTTATCTAGAAGAGAGAGCCAATTGTCTTCCATGAGACAGTCACCTCTACCTCACCTGCCTGGGCCCAAGAAGTCATTACAGACGAAGCAGTGACATAAATACTACCCTCCTAGCTAGCCTGAAAACCAACTTCAGGGAGATGGTGAGAGGCACCCTGGTCACTCAATCCTTGCCACAACAGAGGTCCCGAGTTTACAGAGAAAGCAACACTAAATCAGATCCCTATCTTGCCCACCAAAGCTCAAGGAAGAGGGGGGGAAGGAAAGATGGTAAGAGCCTCGGGTGGGTGAGAATAGCCTGAGTCACCATGTCCCCCATCCTTGAAGAGACTAACTGAGGATTCTTGGTCCCCACGATGAAAACTAATAATCCCACCAAAGAAGACCCTCAGTAGACTGGGGCTATGAGAGGGGTCTAACAGTACAACCATTATTGTTATTATTATTATTTTACAAATTCTATTTATGTGTGACAGAAGGGAAGTAGTGAGAGCAAAAGTGAAAGAGAGAGAGAGAATGGATGTGCCAATGACTCTTGTGCTGCAAAGAAACTCCAGTCACATGTGCCACTTTGTGCATCTGGTTTTACTTGGGTACTGGGAAATCAAATCCAGTGCAGCAAGCATTTCATCTCCTTGGCTCATTATATCATACATTTTTTTAAATTTAAAAATTTAAATTCCCCTTAAAGAAATTCCCACTACAAGCTTATGATACACCTAATGAGTGCATACTAAACACAAGATAAAAGTGGGGAAAGCGATGCGTTTCCACTGCTGTAGAAATTAAGTCAGAAACGGAAGCATTCCTTTCGCACATCTACTTTCAGCCATGTTCTTACCTGTCTCAGCTCCACACAGAGCTCACTCAGGACGAAATTACCCATGCCAGCAAGGATGCCATGGACTCCTGCTTTTTCTTAACCTGCTTGAGAACGCTGTGCCTTCACCTTTCTAATAAGTAGCCTATTTGAAGAAATTAGTTGGTGCAAATCAACCATTCTAAGGAAGGAGGAAAAAGACTCAAGGCAGCTGGCACAAGGCTCTGTTGGCATCCAGGCAGGCCCCCAGTAATAAATACATTTATTGCTTGGACAGTAAAAAGTACTGGAGAGTTTAAAATAAATTCAGAGTTATTTAAACTTAATTTATGACCAGGAAAATAAACCCTCTCTTCCACCATTAATGTTTTTTATCTGGGCCATCAAATGCCACACACTGTTGATTTTGGATGTAAGGTCACTGGAAACAACATATCAAAGGTGTCAGCACCACAAATCAAGTGAAATTCCCTTAAAAATAAAAACGTCAGGAGTAAAATAATAGGCAATAGTTTTTTTTTTTTCTTCCATGCTGTGAAAGACTTGTAATATATCAAAGGGTTCACCTTTTTCTACCTTTATGATGTGTCATTCTGAACACTAAATATACTTCTGCTCAACAGATAAAGTAAAGAAAACAGGCGTTGGAATGCTGACGATAATAAGAATGATGACATATAATAAGACTATCTGGAGGCACATAGACACGGGAACGCAGACCGCTGAATATATCAAAAGCCAAACGATGACCCTGCGTACATGGAGACCTGCCGTCTGGCATGTCAGTTACTTTAAGAGGGCATCTTAAAGGTCACTGAAAATGGAGTCTTTGAAATCAGAATACAAATTACATTAGGTTTTGGGTAAGGGGGAAAAAGAGAAAGAATGTCTTAGGGCTACTGTAATTCTCTATAGAAGTCCAACAACCCCAAACCAGTCCTCCGGTCTTTGATCCCAGAACTGAATAAAACAGAAGTGAGTGCGAATTGTGGGAGAGATGAAAGGTAAGGGATACTGGGAGCAGACAGCTTCTTTATGATCCTCGTGACATACGGTTGACAGGCAGTGTCATTTGCCATCATGCCATGCTGCTAAATGCATTAGTTTCTGGCAGGGTAAATTCACCCAAGATTATACTTTATGCAAAAGCACCTGACTAGAAGGGTTATCAATGCCTCAGGTAAAAATGACTTTGTTTCATCCTTGTGACATATCTTACAACAATTTTCTAGGACATTAAGGGTAAAATCTTGCTTCCTGATTCAAGGACTCATAATTTGCTGGATGAAATGGCTCTGGGGGAGGATAAAGTGGGATGGAGCCATTCACGTATAAGTATGAATTTCACCCAAGATGGTAGTAAGCAGTTAGACAAGAGCCATAACACTTTAGCTTAAGCCTCCCAAAGTCCTTTTACGATGGGGTGAAGAGGGGAAGAGGTCATGCTTCCCAGCCAGTAACACAGCAGTGGGGAGCCATGCTGCCTCTGTAAGTGTTGCACCAGGCTGTAGATCTGCTGCTTCTCCATCTAGAAGGGTAAGGCTTGGTCATGCCATAATGGAGCACTAAAGACTTAGAATAAGTCAGTTTTTGCGTCGCTGTGACCAAAGTACCTGACAGAAACAACTTAACCCTGGTGTGTCCATTCTCTATCTGCCTCTTTCCCCCCCCCCCACCTCTCTCTCTCAAATCAATCAATAAATAAAACATTTTTAAAGATTAAATAGAAGAGACAAGTGAGCAAACATTCATTTTGGGGTTATGGATTCATGGGGTCGTCGTCCATCAAGGCCAGGAAGGCATGGTGGGAACAGTTTAGGCTGCGGCAGCAGGAGTGTGTGGCAGATACTCTTCATATCATGGTGGTCCAGGAAGCAGACAGCAAGACCAAAATCAGGGGGCAATTATAACCCTCAGAAGCCCACCTGTCATGGCCTGTGTCTACCAGCTAAACTTCTCCTCCTAAAGGTTCCATAGCCTCCCAAAACAGCACCACCAGCTCGGGAATCAGCATTCAAACATGAGCTTGTGGAGGACATTTCAGATTCCAACCATAACAGACTTGAAAAATCTGTCTTCACTTGACACATGAAGAACAGAGGCTCAACTCCTTCCACTATAACCTGACTCTGGCCAGACCACTTCTGTGGAAGTCACGCACATGGCCACACGCACGTGCCCCACATACGCAGAGCTTCAGAGGTCCCTGGGAGGTAGGCTTCCTGAAGTGCTCTTGCATTTTGACACATGTGGGCTCCTCCTAGCAAGCCACTGAGTTTTCTGCAGATCAGTTTGCCAGGAGTCTACTTATATCAACACCTGTAGACATTTCTGTATGATATGTGTGACGGTTTGATTCAGGTGTCTCCTATAAACTTAGGCATTCTGAATTCCATGTCCCCAGCTGATGGCAATTTGGGAATTAAAGCTCCCAGAGGCAGTGTATTGTTGGGGCGGGCTTATGGGTATTACAGCCAGCTTCTTCTTGCCAGTGTCTGGCACCCTCTCTTGTTGTCGTTGTCCATCTAATGTTGGCCAGGAGGTGATGTCCACTCTCTGCTCATGTCATCATCTTCCCCTGCCATCACAGAGCTTCCCCTCGAGTCTGTAAGCCAAAATTAACCCTTTTTTTCCCCACAAGCTGCTCTTGGCTGGGTATTTTCCACCAGCAATGTGAACCTGACTGCACAACATGAATATCGTAGGAGAAGAGTCTATAACAACATGCCTATCTTTATGAGGTACCTACTGGTGCAATAGTGGCGTGATTGACATGAGGATAACCAACTGCTCTCTGGCTGGATATGAGACCTATTCCATGGGAGGGAAGTCCTCCCTGGCACTGAAAAACTAGTATAAAGCCCATGTTTGGGAAGGTCATGCTCCTCAGGAGGAAAACTACTACTATTGGTTAACCAAAACAATATATTGTATCCATCAAATTTAATTCTAATTATTATTATTATTTTATTTATTCATTTATTTTTTTTTGGTTTTTAGAGGCAGGGTCTCACTCTAGCTCAGGCTGGCCTGGAATTCACTCTGTATTCTCAGGGTGGCCTCGAACTCGTTGTGATCCTCCTACCTCTGCCTTCTGAGTGCTGAGATTAAAGGTGTGTGCCACCACGCCCAGTTCCTTCTAATTTGTATAGTATGTTTATGCCCATAGATTAGTCCTGCTCTCACCTTTGGTCATGATGGTGGCTATTGGTGAGAATAAGTGACAGCTGAGTACTCAGTGCCAATTTAGACATCCTAACCATTTCCTCCAAGGCTTAGGGAAATATTGTGGAAGAGGATGCAGAAAGAGAGCCAGAGGGTATAGAGGAATACTTGAGAACATTAGCTTCTGACTTCACGGATGCCCCTTCATGACTGCAAAGTGTCTGTTATTGCTTCGACAAGACATCAACAACATTTAGCTCATCAACATTTCAACTCGGATAATAGAGGCAAGCTCAAAAAAAGTCATCAAAATAGAAAGGGGGCTCAATAGAAGGACTTTGGGTGAGGGGAGGAGAGGAAAGAGTGACAAAAGCAGGAATTGGGAGGAGAGTATGCTCAAAGTGTCAATTACATAAATGAATACTAATATGCCTATATAAGCTAGTGGTTAAGAAATGGAATGGTTACGTTCAAGCCTGACTCTGACACGCACCTTCAGCGGGACCTTGAAGAAGATGCGAAGCCTTTCTGAGTCGTGGCTTCCTCATTCACAGGGCGGAAACAGTAATGATATTACTGGTGCCGCAGAGTGGTGGCGTGGCACTACAGGGATGAAATGGAAAGCTTTGGCACAAAATGAGCGACCATGAAGTGTGCATTAATAAAATAAGGACTCCAAAGGCCTTTGAAGAGCAGAGCTGGTGGCCAGGAAATGGCTCAGCAGTTAAAAGCGCTTGCTTGCAAAGCCTGCCAACCTAGATTCAATTTTCCAATGCCTACATAAAGTCATGTGATTATTGCAATAGCAAGGGGCCTTGGTGCTCTCTCTTTACCTCACAAATAAGTAAATAAAAATATTTTAGAAGAGCAGAGTTGGATGGAGACCCCTGGTGTCCTACGTGGTATTTAATCTTCATTGTCACCTTCACTGAAATCAGACTCAATCACCTGAGAAACACATCTCTGGGTATGTCTATGAAGGCGCTTCTAGAAACAGTTGACTGAAGTGGGAAGACCCATTCTGAATGTGGATGGCACCATTCCATGGGCTGGAGTCACAGACTGAATAAAAAGGAGAAAGTGGGCTGGAGCGAATGCTCAGTGGTGAAGGCACTTGTCTGAAAAGCCTAAAGACCAGAGTTTGATTCCCCAGTTCCCACATAAAGCCAGATGCACAAAGTGGCACATGCACCTGGAGTCCATTTGCAATGGCTTGGAGGCACTGGCATGCTGTTCTCTCTCTCTTTTCTATCTCTCTTTGCTTGCAAATAAATAAGTAAATAAATATGTTTTTTTAAAGAAAAGGAGAAAGTGAGCTAAACTGAGAGATATTCATCTGGAGACACAATGTGACCAGTTGCCTCATTCTTTTAAAAAAAATTTTTTTTGTTTTTATTTATTTATTTGAGAGAGAGGGAGACAGTAAGAGGCAAATAGAGAGAATGGGTGAGTCAGGGCCTCCAACTGCTGCAAAAAAACCAAAAAAAAAAAAAAAAAAAAAACCTTCAGTCACATGTACCACTTTGTGCATCTAGATGATGTGGGTCCTAGGGAGTGGAACCTGGGACCTTTGGCTTTGTAGGAAGGAGACCAACACAGAAAAATCAACTCCTACCAGATCAGAGAGCCAGAGCTTCAGAGGCCCTCAACACCTCATCACTGAAGCAGACCAAAAATGAACCCAACATGGCTCAGGGAAATTTCGTGGAAGAGGAAAGAATGTCAGAGCCACATGTTGGGTCATGATATGCAGAGACATTTATCGTACCGATAACTGTGGGCTAACTCCACAATGCACGACCCATATACCTCAACAAGGAGGGGCCAATGGGGAGGGGGTAGGTCACAGATGAGCCTAATAATGGTACCAAACTGCCTGTTTTTGCTGAATACAAAACTAATAAAAGAAAAGAAAAAAATTTCCTTCCTTAGCCGGGCGTGGTGGCGCATGCCTTTAATCCCAGCACTTGGGAGGCAGAGGTTCCAGGAGGAGCGCCGAGAGTTCGAGGCTACCAGAGACTCCATAGTGAATTCCAGGTCAACCTGGACCAGAGAGAGAAAGACCCTACCTTGAACCCCCCCCCCCCCAAATTCCTTCTTTAGGTTGCTTTAGTCAGTATTTTGTCACAGCAATGAGAAAAGTAATTAATGCATCTTGTCACCTAGCCCACAACTCTTCACCATCAGATAGACGTGAGTTTACAAGGAATATGGCACTGAATACATTGGAATGGGGAGTATAGAACCCGGCCAAGAGGTGCCCTGCCCTAGTCTGTTCTCCTTTGAACAATACATTCAAAAGATAATGGTTCCTATGGTGAGGATGGAATTTGATTCAGGGTCACATCAGGAGAGACAAGAACCATCCACCATAGGTTTGACTTATTAAAGACAAATGATGCTCCATTTTATGGGCATCAGATGAATTATTTGAATGTCCAGTGCAAATGTTTTGTTGAGAATTCCAATCTGTTTAACTCTTCAGTTTTTAGTCTGGTGTGCAGAAGTTCCTCTAAACACTTTACAGTCACTTTCTAAATCTGACTTTGGTCCCAGCAAGATTCCATTAATGCTGTATAAAGCAAATAAATAAAACCAAACTCAATTTTCAGAAAAACCATTGGTTTCTACAAAATGTTTATTGAAGAATCTGTCTTATTGAACCAATTAGACTTTTCAACAACCATAGTGAGAGATATTTAAAATCAGATGTAATGATGCAGCACTTTCATTCATTTTCTCAAAGTTTACGGGAGCTTTCACTTCCTGTAGGCATGCAATTTCACTTAAAAGTAATGGCTAACCCTGTCGTAGCCTCTTACTTGGAAAGTCAATATAATTAGAGATATATTTGATTCTTTGCCAGCTTGAATTTTTGCCCAGCACTTTTTCGCCTGTTGCCTTTTCAAAACGCTTTATTAAAAACTTGTTTTAGTGTCACATTCTTTAAAGGAAAATAATAACTCCCAAGTACATTTTATGGGAGTTGCTCAAGATATGATCCACAATGCCAGAAACTAATAAACTCAAATCATAGAACTTCCATCAGAGGGCCACCATAAACTGCTACAAAGCAGCCTGGGCATGTTTGACCTGGAAATTGAAATTCATGTGCTATACTACTGAGTTTTATTGGAGAAACTGTCATCAGGTCCTGCGGTTTTTAAGACCATGTTCTTATTCTACTGACTGTAATGCAAGTTAGTCCCTCAGCATCCTTTTTCTTCTGAAGAACCCAAAACACTTATTACTTGTCATATTACCCTGAACCGCCAGCCTTACAGGTTGGCATTTATTAGTCTTCTGTTTTATGGAGTAAGATGCTTGAATGGGCACAAATTTTTCAGGCCAGGCCCTAGTGAGGAGTTTTGAACCTAAAGCTTTTAATAGTGGGCAGAGAGAATTTTAGGAGAAAACACCCAATGAGAAGCCTTTAGATGTGTCTAAGTTGACATCTGGAACCCAGCAGAAGGTCATCAGGTGTCGTGGTCCCTTTGTTGGATGACTGCAATGTTGAGTTGATCAATAAGCCCACAAGGGAACAAGAACGCAGGGCCAATGAGTCTCTAAGTCTCGCTCTTCAGGGAGTACAAGGTAAGGCAGGTAGACCCTTCTGGAGCTCAGAGGCAGCACCCCAAGGCTGGCCTCAGGGAGAAGACATTTGCCTGGCCCTGATGGCAAAGAGAGAACTGCTTCAGGCCACCTTGCTACCTGGTGAGCTGAGTACTTGCTGGGTAGCTGAGCACAGTTGATATCATAGTCTAGACAGGGTCGTTCCTGGAGCCTATTTCTTAAAGGCGCTTTTATTTCAAATGGTACATTTTGGAAGAAAGTGTTTCTTTGTTTAAAACTACCCATAATGGGCTGGGCGTGGTGGCGCACACCTTTAATCCCAGCACTTGGGAGGCAGAGGTAGGAGGATCAATCATCATGAGTTCAAGGCCACCCTGAGACTACATAGTGAATTCCAGGCCAGCTTGAGCTAAAGCGACACCCTACCTCGGAAAACAACAGCAACAACAACAAAAAACAAAACAAAGCAAAAACTACCCATAACAGATGAAAACATGGCAATTTGCTTCATAAAAAGAAGAAAATTCCACATATAGTACAATACACATTAGTGCAGACACATACACACACACATTATTTAGATGCACACATAAATAATAAAAAGAAGAAGCTTGGAGAGTAGAGCTGCTAATTTTAAATTGTACACTATGGTGATGGATGACAGCATGGGTACTACAAATATTGAAGCAGTTTAGAGCCCACACTGTGTAACTTTCTCTCGGTTAAACGTGGAAATTGTCCCTGGGTCTGTAGCGGAAAATTGAGGTCACTACACTTTACTACAGGTCTGAAATGTCAGAAGGGTCTTATATTTTCTTATCTCTGCCTCCTTACGGAGTCCTTCCACTCTCTTCTAAGAAAGTCTTTCCTAGAGAAATAGTTTCTTATCTTTCACAGAAATCCTGAGCCCAGACACCTGGCATCAGGACTAGACTGGCTAGACCAGCTGCCCATCCAGGAGACTCACATAAAAAACCCTAACTTGGGCTGGAGAGATGGTTTAGCGGTTAAGCGCTCGCCTGTGAAGCCTATGGACCCCGGTTCGAGGCTCGGTTCCCCAGGTCCCACGTTAGCCAGATGCACAAGGGGGCACACGCGTCTGGAGTTCGTTTGCAGTGGCTGGAAGCCCTGGCGCGCCCATTCTCTCTCTCTCCCTCTATCTGTCTTTCTCTCTGTGTCTGTTGCTCTCAAATAAATAAATAAAAATTGAAAAAAAAAACATTAAAAAAAACCCTAAGTTGTGTCTCAGGGTGAGCTTCTCAAACTCTGTCACAGCTATGTCTTCCTTCCTTCTCTTAAGTCTCTCTCTCTCTCTGTCTTCTCTTTTCCCCAAATAAGTAAATAAATAAATATTTAAAAATCGGTTTCTCTAAGAAATTAAAATTTCAGGGCTGGGGATAAAGACTAGTTGCTGTAGCTCTTGTCTGGCATGAACAAAGCCTTGGCCTTGGTCCCCAGCACCAAATAAACCTGGACGGTGGCACACACCTGTAATCATCACACTCAGGAGGTGGAGGCAAGATGACGAGAAGTTCAAGGCCATCCTTGGCAAGTTTTAGGCCAGCGTGGAATAGCCGGAACCCTGTCTCAAAAAGGAAATTAGAGCTGGAGAGGCAGCTTAGCAGTTAAGACATTTGTCTGAAAAGCCAAAGAACCTAGGTTCGATTCACCAGGACCCACGTAGGCCAAATGCACAAGGTGGCACATGCATCTGGAGTTCGTTTGCAGGGGCTGAAGGCCCTGGTGAGCCCATTTTCTTTTTCTCCCTCTATCTGACTTTCTCTCTCTCTCTCAAATAAATAAATAAACAATTACAAAAAAGCAAATTATTTTTTCTTCTGCAAAAATAAAATCAACTAAAATACAATATAAATGAGTGAATGGAAAGGCAAGTCACAGATCAGGAGAAAATCTGTACAAAACACATACTAAATAGAGGACTTGTATCCACGATGTACAAAGAACACTTAAGAGCTCAGCAGTAAGCACATACACAACCCAATTAAGAGGTGGGTAAATCATGTGAATGCGTGCTCACCAGACACTGTGCACACAGATGGCAAATAAGCACATGAAAATAAGCCCAGTAGCACATGCCATTAGGGAACTGCAAAGTAAGACACAATGGGACCATGGCACCTTTTTGAATGGCCAACATCCAAAATGCTGACACCACCAAGCTCTGCCAAAGAGAAGAAGCAAGAGGAGCTCTCACTCATTGCTGATGGTAACTCAACCCAAGCAGCCACTTTTGCGGAGTGGCTCTTCACACAAACCATGGATGCCAGTCAATCACAATACATCAACAACATTTTGTCAGTTGTAACACTTATGCCACATAAGTTGCTACTGCTAATAATACTGTGTGTAAAGGAAGAACAGATATGCTCAATCTTTCTTTTTTGCTTTTTGTTTGTTTTTGAGGTAGAGTCTTGCTCTAGCCCAGACTGACCTGGATCTCACTAGGTAGTCTCAGAGTGGTCTCAAACTGACAGGGATCCTCCTCCCTCTGCCTCCCAAGTGCTAGGATTAAAGGGGTGTGGCACCAGGCCTGACTCAATCTTTTTTTTTTTTTTTTCTATAAAACTAGAGCTACCCTAAAAATTACTCTATCAAATTCTCAAAGAAACCTAACTTGGTGGAGACTTGTTTGAATAAATGATCCTTATTGCTCAAAACAACTCACCTTGCTTTGTTCTATTGACATTAGTCAGTGGATAGTTCCCCATGAAAAGTATCTCACTGTATTTCCATTAGCTCTACTTGAAGATATTTTTGTTTATTTATTTGGGAGAGACAGAAAGAGGAGAATGACGGGCCTCAGCCACTGCAAATAAACTTCAGATGCATCACCACTTCGTGCATGTGGCTTTACATGGGAAATAGAGATTGAACCAGGGCTGTCAGGCTTTGCAAGCAAGCACCTTAACTTCTGAGCCACCCCTGCAGCTCCCCATTAAGTCTAAACAATGCACACATAATATTTCTAAACAATAGATGATCAACACTATTGTCTCTACTGATGAGGAAACTGAGTTTATAAAGAAGGACACATGGAACAGTGACTAAATTTCAGGCCCCTGGTCACTGAGATTGTAATATCTCCAGTGTGCAGCTGAGGGGCGAAGCAGGGAAGGGTATGGAGTCTGCCCAAAATCCCATTGCTAAGTTCAAAACCAGACTATGTACTTGGTGTCCACCTTCTTCTTGAAAGGATCCTGGCAGTTGGAAGACAAAGTCACCTTGAGAAGCAGCTCTGTGTTTACATGACGGGTGCGAGACCCGGATGAGGCAGTCTGGTGATAAAAGGCACACACCTGTCCTACAGAGCAGGCAACAGACAAAGCCCAAGTTCTCCAACTCCCTTCAATGCCCTTCCCACTGCCCATTACAATGGGAAGCATGCTTCCTTCCAGAATATCCCTCTTGCTCTTCTTAAGTAAGCTATTATTAAGGGGTGCTAATTGCAAATCCATGATCTCCCACCCCTGTTTACCACACACTACAAGAGGTTGTTTTAAGAAGCAGAACAGAACTGCAACAAGGCCTAGATACTGACTAATCGCCACTGGGCTTGATGTGGGTGACGCAAAGACAGTCACTGGTTTTACATGTCTTGACTTGTCTGCATACCACAGGTCTCATGGACAAACCAACAAACTTGACCCCCATCCTTGCACTGGACAGTGTGGTTGGGGACATTGAAAGCAACTTTACGGAGTAGAAAGGGGTTAATGGTGCCGAGATTTAGCTGGGTAAGATGAGCAGAATTTAGAGATTGACTGTACAATGTAATGCAAATGTACTTGGCATAACAAATTGCACCCTTCAATGACAAAGAGGCTAATTTTATACTATGTACATAACCACAGCTTAAAACAAAACATGTTAAATGAAAGTAGATTTAAAGAAGATTGCACTTTTTAAAAGCCTTTCTAGCATCAGGTTTTGTGGTCAGGCGTAGGGTAAGAATCATTCAAAGGAAGGAAAAGCTAGGGGCTGGGATGATAGCTCAGTCAATACCATGTTTGTCTCATAAGCATGAGGACCTTTTGGTCCCCAAAATCCATGTTAAAATGTTCAGTGTGGTGGTGTTCAACTGTAATCCCCGCAAGTGCGAGGGAAGTGAAGCCAGGCAGATCTGTGGGACCTGCTGCCGAGCCAGTCTAGCCTCACTGGGGAGCTCCAGGCCAAGGAGCAATCCTGCCTCAGAGAAGGCGGGTGACAGATCTTCCAGCCTGCACATGAGTACACACACACATACACACACACAGAGAGAGAGAGAGCGAGAGCGAGACATGCACAATTAAATAAATAAGCAAACAATAGGGAAAGAGAGATGGCTTAGTCAGGTAAAGTGCTTGCCCCACAAGCATGAGGACTTAAGTCTGGATCCCTGGCACTCATGTAAGAGCTGGGCACAGCACAGGGTGCGCTGAAATCCCAGTGCTGGGGAGCCATAATCAGGAGGGTCCTCACAGCTTGCTGGCTAGCTCCAGGTTCAGTAAGAGACTCTGTCTCAAAAAATAAAGTGGAAAGCCAGGCGTGGTGGAGCACGCCTTTAATCCCAGTACTCGGGAGGCAGAGGTAGGAGGATCGCCATGAGTTCGAGGCCACCCTGAGACTACAAAGTGAATTCCAGGTCAGCCTGGGCCAGAATGAGACCCTACCTTAAAAAACCAAAAATAAATAAATAAATAAATAAATAATAAAGTGGAGATCAACTAAGGAAAACATCTGGGCTTCACAAGTACACACACACACACACACACACACACACACGCATATACACACTTGTGCCCACATTCATACTAACACGTATATATACACATGCATACTGAAAAAATATAAAATGTTGAGTGTCCACAAGAATTAATTAGTAAGTAATGAAAAGAAGAAAACCTGTTTTGTTTGGTGGGAGAGGGCAAGCCGGGTGGTTTAGACACGGAGTGGGGGTGGAGTAGGGGCGCAATGCTTCGATGGTGTTCTGCTCACTGACAGAGGTGGGAAAGGAAGACATGAGCACGCGGACCAGGCGGAGGAGGACAAGGTGTCAGCAGAGCCACCAGCTGGTGAATTCACAGCCTCACTGTCCTCCAACAACAAGTTTCAGCTTTGACCAGAGGCCTCAGGACTCCTCCTAACTCCACCATGCTTTCCACCTTCCTCCTCCTCCTCCTTCCTTTTGTTTCTTAGAAAAGAGCTCAAAAGTAATTTCAACTTTATTGAGACAATTTAGTTGAATATGATCTACAAAAGTCCAGACTCTAACTTGTGGAAATTTACTCAGTAGGTACGCTTGTTTGGCCTCATATACTGTATGTAGAGTCAGAGCAGACCAGACCAGTCAGGAATCACAAACTATGCAAACAGTTCCAGTGCCTACCAGTAACCAGGAGCCAGACTAGTTACTATGACATGTCCCGATGATGGAATGAACATACGACAGCCATTAGACCAATGAGGCAGACTGACGCGCATGGACTGAGGGGGATGGTCTTCAAAATACACTGATGGGCACAGGGTGTGGTGGCACATATGGTAGTTACAGCATAGCATTTGTGGGTAGGTGGGTGCTGGAGGCAGGAAGAAAATATTCAAGGTCTTCCTCAGCTATAATATAAATTAGAGGCCAGTCCGGGCTACGTGAGACTGTCTCTAACAACAACCAAAACACTGATAACAAGGCATCTATCTTGAAAAAGATATAATAAGTATGCAAAAAGGGAAAATGAGCATTTCAGGGTATTCTGCATTTTTAAATTAACTAATTAGTTGACTATTTTTGAGGCAGGATCTTATTCTAGGCTAGGCTGACCTAGAACTCACTGTAGCTCCAGGCTGGCCTCAATCTCATCTTCCACCCCTCTTCATGCCTCGTTTTCCTTCCCCCAGCTACTGTGTCCTCATGCCCTTGCTTTGCCCAGACTCTCCCCACAGCAATGCCCTTAGCCTCATGGCTTCTCACCCCACGGCCCCAGACACCAGCTCACTACCTGATTCTCCAGAAGCAGCTTGACCTGTGTAGGAGAAAGTACATACCATGAGATAAAATCTTTTGTTACCTGACCAAAATTTAAAAGAATGCTACCAAGAGTGAGAGAAGACAAAAATCATCTGACATGGGAGGAAGGAATGTAAACTTGCTCCAACTGCTTTGTATATTAATTTGGGAACATTTATTTAAAATGATTTAAATTGGGCTGAAGGGACGGCTTAGCAGTTAAGGCACTAGCCTGCAGAGCCAAAGGACTCAGGTTTGATTCCTCAGGACCCATGTAAGCCAGATACACAGGTGGCACATGTGTCTTGAGTTGCAGTGGCTGAAGGCCCTGATAGTCCCATTCCCATTCTCTCTTTCTCTCTCTCTCTCAAATAAATCAAAATTAAAATATTAATTTAAATGCAAAGGATAAGGGATACATCCTTTGACTTTGCAATCCTACCTTTCAGTCATCATCTCACAAGTGTGTAAATCTGTATTCTGAAGGCTGCTCACTGCAGCATCTGGAATGTCACATTAATGGGGAATCATGGGCTGCATTGACTGCCATCCATTCAAAGAACACTGAGCAGTCCCTAATAGATGTTTAGAGACACTACACTGCAGATGAAGAAGGGGGGGGGGAATGCACACGTATTTGTGTGTGTTACAGATGCCTATTTAATTAAAGAAAAAGTCAGGAAAAATAACTACTTAACTGCTAATAGCCATTGTGTCTTTTAAAAGACTTTATAGACAGGCTTGGGTAGGAGTTTTGTTTCTACATAATATTAAATTGATGACATTTGTAGTGGGCAATTTTTCCAAATTTAAACCAAGGTGAAGAAATAGTTGTGATAGAAGAAATGTTCTTAGTGTTATTGGTACTTTCACATCAAGTTATGGTATAGGTTCCTACCAAGTGCATTGACTGGTCACTTCTGGATCACATGGCAGCTCTGGTCCAATCAGGGTGGGCTAGGAACATGTGATGTTAATCACGGATATATGTGGATTGTGAAAGGGCAGTTTCACTTTGGAGGGTTTGGGGCAAGGCCATCTGTCATGGGAACATGGGACTTTCTACCTCTGGTAGGAAATGCCCATCTTGTAGGAACACACAGAAAGGAAAGGATCTGAGAAAAGTCAAGAGAGAACTAAAATATGGAGAGAAAAGGATCCCTGAAAGAGAAGATATCAACCATGACGTTGGGTATGATGTACACCTGTAATCCCAGCACTTTGGAGGCTGAGGCAGAAAGATCGTGAGTTTGAGGCCATCCTGGGCTACATAGTGAGGCCAGTCTGAGCTCCATAGTGAGACCTTATCTCAAAAAAAAAATTTTTTTTATGGTAGTGTACATTTTTTAAAAATTTTTATTAGCATTTACCATGATTATTAAAAAAATCCCATGTTAATTCCCTCCCTCCCCCACCACACTTTCCTCTTTGAAATTCCATTCTCCATCATATTACCTCCCCATTACAATCATTGTACTTACATATATACAATATCAACCTATTAAGTACCCTCTTCCCTTCTTTTCTCTTCCCTTTATGTCTCCTTTTTAACTGGCCTCTGCTACTAAGTATTTTCATTGAGGAAGGGTCTCACTCTGGTCCAGGCTGACCTAGAATTAACTCTGTAGTCTCAGGGTGGCCTTGAACTCACAGCGATCCTCCTACCTCTGCCTCCCAAGTGCTGGGATTAAAGGCGTGCGCCACCACTCCCGGCTCTCAAAAAATTTTTAAAAAGAGAAAATAAATGTGAAAAGAGATAAATAACTTACTCATTGAGTAAAAGTTTACCAGATGACTATTGTGTGTAGTCAGTATGCCAGCGTTGGGCACCTCATGCAGCCAGCATTGAACCAGGTGGCTAGATCTTTACTTCTGTGAGGTGGAGGGCAGGAGCGGGCCAGCATTAGATAGAGTCAGATCATGAGAAATGACAAAAGATATAAGACAGTGAGAGCTTAACCAAGTGAGACACAATTCTCTCATTAGAGAAGTCCACAGGCATGTCACCTAGGGCTGGTAGGGCTTTGTCATGGCATGAGCCGTCAAGACTTACCTTGGAGCTCTGCTCTTCTCAGCACGAGGCTTTCTCCTCAAAGTCCAACATGGCTGCTTCAGACAAACAATCATGTTCATCCTCGGCCAACAGGAGCAGGAGAGAAGATGAAGTAAGCAGGCCTCCTCCTTCTAAAGGCATTTCTTCTCAAATTCGATTGGCCAGAAATGGGTCCTTTGGCTACCCTCACTGCCAAAAAGACTGGGCATATGGTCATGTCTTATATGGTAACCACACACCTGTCTAAAATGTGGTGCTCTGCCAATAGACAAAAAAACAACAGGACAGCCCTGTCTATCTGTCTGTCTGCTATAGAAAGAAGTCAGAAACTAGTTGAGCAAAGCATCACAGCATAAGTGAATTGATAAATAAAATCTCATGTAAAAAATATTAGGCTATGGGGACTAGAGAGATAGCTCAGCCTACAAAGCCCAAGGACCTGGCTGATTCCCCAGGACTCACACAATGCCAGATGCACAAGGTGGCACATATGTCCTGAGTTCGTTTGCAGAGGCTAGAGTCCCTGGTGTACCCATTCTTTCTCTCTTTCTCAAATAAATAAAAATAAAGATGGGGCTGGGATAGAGAGATGGCTTAGCAGTTAAGGCACTTACCTGCGAAGCTAAGGACCCAGGTTTGGCTCCCCAGGTCCCATGTAAGCCAGACACACAAGGTAATACATGAGGACAAAGTTGCACATGCACACAAGATGGTGCATGCCTCTGGAGTTCACTTGCAGTGGCTAGAGACCCTGGCATGCCATTTCTTTCTCATTCTCTCCTCTCTCTCATAAGTAAAAAATAAAATAAAACAAAAAGATGAGGCTACTGATGAAGAGGGTGGTCAAAAAAGGCCTCTCTACGGAGGGGAGATTTTAACTGAAGCCCGGGTAAGAAAGAGGTGGCCATAGAAAGTTCTGGAGGTAGAATGTTCCCAGAAAAAGAAAGAGCTAGCTAGCACAGAGCCCTGAGTTAGGAGCAAACCGGATTTGGCCAAGGAATGAAAATGGCGTTATGGCTGTGTACACAGGGAGCAGAGACAGTATGCTCAGGAGCCAGGAGTCGCCAAGGAATGGGAGGGCTTGTTAATGCTTTTGCTTAGAACTGTGTGTATGTGAGTGTGAGCTGTAGTTACTCTCTTGTTGCTGAGAAAAAGCACCCAACCCAAAGTAACTTACAGGAGGAAAAGGTTTATTTTGGTTTAAAGTCTCAAGGGGAAGCTCCATGATGGTGGGGAAGAGCATGGCAGAGCAGAAGCTGGACATCGCCTCCTTGCCAACATCAAGCAGAAAATAACAGCAGGACAGTAAGCCAAGTTAATACTAGAAAACTGGGGGCCTAATAAACCTTAGTGACACACCTCCTCCAGCAAGGCTTCACCTCCCAAATTGTTTCCAGATGGAGTTCAAACATTCAGAACACATGAGTTTACTGGGGACATCTGATCCAAACCATTACTCTCTCTCTCTCTCTCTCTCTCTCTCTCTCTCTCTCTCTCTCTGTGTGTGTGTGTGTGTGAGACAGAAGAACGAGAGTGAGTGACAAAGAAATTCTGTATCTTGTGTGTGATCAGCTGCCCCAGACAGTCCAGTTTCAAGGCCACGTGGATGAACAGAGCACCAGAAACGACGATCTAATCCAGATCTAGGTGATCATAATTTTAATGAAGTTTTTATTATTTAGAACTCTGTTTTTTTCCCCTGTCTGCACCAACCAGACTCCCAAAATATTGCTGAGTGGGTGCTGGAGCTCTTGGATGTCAGTGCTGGTTCAGCCTCTCTTTGGCCTCTGGGCTACATCCCTGTGCCCCCATAGGCTAGAAACCGGAACATGAACGATGACTGTTCTCGTCCCCAGGCAGCTTGGCCAGAAGATGAAGGTCATTGAGGATTATGTAATTCTTCTACTCAGATTCAGGTACAGTCCAACTCCAATGAAACCAAATTATTTTGCAACTACTGTGTAATTTAATTCTCACAGCATCTCACAGCATTGGGCAAATGGGTCTTATTCCCAGCGCACAGGTAGAAAAGAGAATTGAAACATGGGGAAGGTAATTGATTGACCTAAGGTTAGGTAGTAAGTTGATAGTATCCCAGGCAACTCTGCTCTACAGTGACACTATGGCTGCTCCCTACACCACCCCCATGAGCCACCCACATGCCAGACTTGGGTCACAGAAGCAAAGTAGCTAGGGCCTCCCAAGAGGGTGACTGACAACCTCAGTTTGCCCAGGACTGGGAGGGTTCCCAGACCAGAGAGTCTCAAGTGAACTGGGACAATTAGTCCTTATGGTTAGAATGGTCTGGGGACACCATATATATATGTCTATTCTCTCTCTTTCTCTCTGGTGTATGTGCGTGAGCATACGTGCATGTGTAGGTATGCATGCGCTTGTGTGTGCATGTATGTAGGGACCAGAGGCCAGCCTTGGAGGTCTTCCACTGGGCACCTCCTTTGATACAGGGTCTATAATCAGCCTGGAGCTCACCAATTAGGCTCGACTAGCTGTCCAAAAAGACTGTGAGAAACACCCATTTCCATCTGCCCAGCGCTGGTACAAGCCCCCATGCCTGGCGTTTGAATGGGTTCTGGGAATTGAATTCAGGTCCTCGTGCTTGTGACGCAAGCATTTGACTGACTGCCATATGTCCCCAGCCTTCAACACATTCTTAACTAGGGAGCTGTTGCAGAGGTGGACGAGAGGAAACAGGTCTCAAGCCGGATAAGACTTGTCACATATGCTTTATTATTTGCTTGGAAAGCTGAATTGCTCAGGGAGGAAAAAGCAGGCACCACCCACAATGTCGAGAAAGGTTTTGTTTTCCCCCATAAATCCTAAGTTCAGAGCGCTTGGTATTGAGTGCGCTTTTCTTTCCTGGGACCAAGCGACACTGACCCCCGCCCCCGTGGCCCTGGCTTAGCTGCCACCTCTGCCCTGGCCCATGCAGATGTACAGACTCAACTAACTCACAGCGCACTTAGAGGATGCTTATGTACACACAAAGGGCTGAGCTCAGCGGGAGGGCTGGATATCTCAGTTAGCCAAGGGCATAACTGAGATTCCAGGAAGCTGCTGGTCCTCCTCGGAGGTGAACAGTGTTACCTGGCTGGCTTTGATGACAAGTGGATATTGGTGAGTGGTAAGTTCTCTCACTGGGGTCCTCACCTGTGGCACTGGATAGCCCTGCGGGCTCCATCTTTCATTCTGACCTGATGGAGAAATGGAGGCAGAGGCGCACCACTCAACGAAACAAGCCCCTGTTATAAGTGAGTGACGCTTCAGAGAAGCCCCCAGAAAGCAGTGTGCACATGATTATAACCACCACAAAAGTTGTTCTCTTGCTTTTGTTTTCTCTTCTGCATGTGAGCTCCCAGAAGCTGGCCCTCCAGGTGTTGAGACTAACCTCATGAGCTGTAGTTTATCTGTATGATACGCTCTACTTTGAAATCTGAGGTGTGCCCTTCGTGTGGGAAAGGTTAAAGCCATAGGGTCTCGATGTTCAGATTCACACAGGAAAGCAGCATCATTCGAAGGGAAATTGTGAGCGAGTGTTCTGTTTAGGAGCAGTGCTGGCTGGAGGCAGAGGAAGGGAGAAAGCTGAAGGAGTTCGTGAAAACAGGACTGATGGGGAGCAAAATAAAGTCCATTACGTCGCTGAGTCCATGAAGTGGCAATCAAAAGGTCAGATGTGGATGGAGAGTGGGAACTGCCAAGTTGCTTTCAATGAGCTTCCAGAAAGTTATGTAGGCTTCATGTGCTGCTTTTATTATGAACAAAAGGGGATTGTACTTGAATCCCTTCCAAGGACTATTTTCTCCATCTCCACGGTGAACAGTCTGCGCTCAGTCACACAGGTGCACAGCACAGCACCGTGATAGCTCACAAAAGCAGCTCTAGCCAGGGCGCTCAGACACAACGGCTGAATTTATGAGCTAGCATCAGTGTGTCCCTGCACGAGGTGGGCTCAAGCAGGGGGACTGGGAAGGAGATCCCTGCTTCTCTGTTACCAGGTCATGTGAAACACTGGCCAGGTGTCTCCACAACACACTCCCTGCTAATAAACTCAGGCAGGGTGTGAAAAACAAGCCGAGACCTTGAACCAGCTTTCACAGCAGATAGCAATGTCAGGAAGGAGGGAATCTGCTGCACAGTATGTCCGTCTTCGCAAGGACTCTGGTCAGTCGCTCTAATGGTGGCCCGTCTCTAGCCTAGGCAAGAAGGCTAGCAGGCTTTCCTTTGCTCGACCCCAAGTTTAGAACACTATCACAGGCAAATACCAGACTCCCAAGGGCAGAGCTGCTCTGCAAGCCTAGCAGGCGGGTGACCTTCCGGGCTGCAGAGTCAGGGACTCCAGGTTCTGGTCACACATTTGCTTACTGGCAAGCTGCATGGCCATGGCCTAGATCAAGGCATATCTCTCTCCTCTTCTCATGACAAGGGTGATTTTTCCAACCTGCGCTGCCATGAGGAGTGGCGAGGTGGCATAGGTGGTGACGCTGAGCCTGAGGTAAACGCTCTGCAAGAGTTACAGCGCTCCCCACATCAGGTATGGAGGCATGTACACTGACTGAGGTATTGTTTTTATTTTTGTTTTTTATTTCCAAGCAGCTCTTATAGAAACCTCCAGAAGCCTTGTATAGTCTAGGAATTAGGTCCTCAGTGGTTGTCAAGCCCCTTCCCTGCAGGCTTTTACCTCTTTTTCACCCCCTTCCTTAAAGAATTCATCATCTCTTTTGGTCCCCACTGCTCCTGCCAGGGCCTATGGCATTGTCTGTGCCACTTGAACTTCAGGAGCTGGCTGGGTGCAGAGAGCCTCACAAGATGGGGGTCTGTTTCCTGGATCATCCTCCACTCGGTGCCATTTCTGGACGCAGCACACAGGTGGCCTGGCACAGAATGCTATCCGTGTGCATTGCATACAGGCCTCGCGTTCTCCTGGGGATAGCTGACAGCCAAGTCCTCGGATCTTTTCCTTTGGAAAGATCTGGACACGTAACTTGGAAAGAGGAAACCCTAAGAAGAGGCTACATGTGATGAATGGCTTCTTGTACCAAGGAGCCATTAAAAAAATAATTAGAGGGTAAGAGGAAATGAAAAGAGAGAAATGTGGCAGCTCCCTCTGGCCCAGTCACTGTCTCTTGAATCCAAGAAGCTGTAGGACATGATTTAACATGACACATGAAGGCGTCACTGGGGTTCACAGGCGTGGTGTAATTCAGAGGCTGACTATGCCGTGTGGTGCCGATGGCACTGCTCCTGACAGTCAGTCTGAATGACGCCACCTAGGAAGCTCTCCAGACTGATGGTCATCACAACTACATCCTCCCGGAGTTAGGCTCCAGGGTTCCTGGGCACACAGGCAGAGAGGAGGGTCAGAGAGAAGAGAAGGGTCTGGGTCAGCTGGCTATGTTCCCTTTGGAATCTCTTATGAAGAGATGCAAATAAAATTCCTGGGTATCCGTGTTTTATAAGGTGGCCTTTCTGGTTTTCCTTCTTTGTATGGGCAGAATCACTTAAAATTGAGGTGCAACTTCTAATTACCTGCCTCTGTATACTTAGCCTGATTTTGACTCACCTATGTTGACGACATTTTTCTGGAAGCTTCTCACCTATAAATTTCACAGAGAATGAGTAAAAGAGTTCAAAGAGAACAGTTTTGCACCCCTAAAATCATGTACATTAAACATGACAAGAATTCCCTTGTTATCTCCTATTCTCAAAGCCTGGGGCTGGGCTCTGTGGGGTGCAAGCCAAAGCCATCTGGGAACTCCTTTGGTCAAGAGGAGACAGACACATCGGAAAACTCCAAAGTCATGCACACTGGCCAAAAGTTCTAGTACTAGGTTGAGGGGTGCAAGGAAGTAAGTGGGTCTTCCATTTTTCTAAGTTGTTTGTGCCTTCTAGAGCCGCGTCATCTCTTCCTCCTCCTTTTCTTTTCTTCTGTTTTGAAACAGGGTCTTGCTAGCCAGGCTGGCCTTAAACTCATGGTAGTCCTTTTACCTCAGCCTCTCAAGTGTGCTAGGATTACAGGCATGTGCCACTACAGCTAGCTAGAACTATGCCTTTATTGCTTTGCATATCTAATATTATGCTCCTGCCTGCTCTTCCAGGCCATAGGTGGCACTCAGAACACCTACCACATGCATGCTGACTGGGGAAAAAGAGCTGGACATGGAGAGTAAGGACCTTCTAGAAAGGGGACGGGGGATAAAAATGCTTCAGCAGAGGCTTAAAGGATTTGTGCTGGAATAACAAATGTCCAGTATAGTAGAAGTGAGGGGCTGGGGTAGGACAGATATTCAGAGATCAACCTAGAAGGGAGGTGGAGGGTCTAGGGACTGGGGGAAGGAGACATTTGCATATCAAACCTGCTTTCCACAGTGACCTCTTTCAAAATGCAATGAAGAAAGAAGTTTTCTGAGCCTTCTTTCCTCTCTCCTGGCACAGAGAACAATGTTCTTTTACTTTTTAATATGTTTTAGTTTTATTTACTTATTTGGGAGAGAGAGGCAACTCGAGAGAGAATAAATGGGCGTACCAGGGCCACTAGCCACTGCAAATGAACTCCAGACACATGCACCACCTTGTGCATCTGGCTTATGTGGGTCCTGGTGAATCGAACCTGGGTCCTTATGCTTCACAGGCAAACACCTTAACCACTAAGCAATCTCTCCAGACCAGCGTTCTTTTATTTAACTTTAAAATTTTGTTTATTTGTACATATGTGTGGGTATATGGGTGCACCAGGACCTATGGCCACTGCAAATAAATGCCAGGCACTTAGATCACTTTTTTGTTCTTGCTTACATGGGTAGCATGGGAATTGAATCCAGGCTCGTAGGCTTTGCAAGCAAGTGACTTTAACCATGAGCCATCTTCCCAGTCCCTGAGCACAAGATTCTATATGCCACAGTGAAAAGAAAGCTTGAAAAAAAACATAAATACACAGCTTTCTAGAACCTCCTAAGTGGTGATTGTTGGGATCCATTTGTAGAGGAAAAGAATGTGCCCATGCCTATGTTTCCTAGAGGACTCAGGACTCAAAAGATGGCAAGTTTGGAAGTCAGTGAATATGAGTTGAAATGGAATCCCTGCATTTCTGCTCAGTGATTTTGGGCAAGATACTTTTCTTTCATGAGTCCCCACTCCCTCATCTGTGACATCAGAGATAAAAGTCACTTCACTCTCATCTGGCTGTTAAGAAATAAGTACCTGGCTTAGAAGCAAAAGCATGTAATAAATGTGAGCTCTTCTCCCCTCCTGTCTGTGTGCAACCTATTTTCATGCTGTATGCAATTAAAAGTTTACAATGTTCTAAAATTCATTTTCCAATTTGGAGCCAGGAAATTGTAAGCTGCTACTGTCTTCCTGAAATGGCATTCTGTAGATTGGAGGCTATTGGATTTCTGTGCAATTGTATCAAATTCTATTTGCTGCATTTTTAATAAGAGATCATGGTGTCTGGGAAGAGAATACAACTACTCAAGTTGCCTATGGGAAAAATCTGTCCAAGATGTCTATCCAAATGCTTTTCCCCCATGAACTCAGAAGGACCTTTGTTAGCAAAGATGTCTGACACCTTTGACTGGAAACACACAGCACTCCCTCATTCTCTCCTCTGTGGCCTTGTAGAAGCTTCCACAAATATTAAACTGGGTACATTATAATTGAACTGAGAAGAGGCACAAAGATTTGTAACCTGAGTTATAAAAAAGGCAAGGTGACAAGAGTGATCAGATCCTGGAAAAATCTAAAGGGGAGACTCCCAAGCTCCACACTGTTACTGTCTCTCCTTCAACCAGATGACAGGCCAGCATAATAGCCCAAAGGACGGCACACTCCTGAAGAGTTGCTTCATTTTTCTTAATGCAAAGCATGAAAGTGCGTGCACCCACCAGCCATACTCTGAGCCCACGGTCTGGCCTGTCTGGGTGAGAAGAGGGTAATGAGGTCCTTACACCACAGTTCAGACAGCCAAAAACATCTGGCTACTTGGTTATTCTACACTTACAAAAGAAATGTGACCTTAACAACTGAACCGCTGTTTATGAAGTCACAGCCACTTCCAGTTTAGTAGAAGAAATGGCAATGTGGTTTTTGAAACTGAGCTTTAAAACAAAATAGCCTATGCTTCCAACTGCCCTGGGGGACCTTCATCCTTTAGAGACTGGGGGCTTCTTTGAAGCAAAGGACAAAGAAGCTGAGTTGTCACTCTTCACTCTTCCCAAGCACAGCTGTCTGCTGGTCATAGGAGAGCAGGGTCTGTTGGCTCTGGGGCAGACCAAGGACAAGTGAAATTCCGTATCCCGTGAAATCACGCATTCATACAGTGTTTACAACCAAATTCAATATAGAGTGTGGCTCAGTGGCGCCCTGTTTTATCAGTATGCCCCTTCACAACTGCCAGTGACAAAGGGGACAGAGATGATAGGCATAACTGAGCTCTTCAACAGTCCAGGCTGAGCTGTGGAGGGGCTGCCACAGGCCTGAGTTTACAATGGGGCTGTTACTGCCATCTAAAGTGACATCATGTGGCTGCTTCACAGCCACACCTCAAGGCCAGGCTGCCACTTCTTGAGAACTCCGAGAAGCAGAAGACCAGAAGACGGGGGGAAGGTGGTGGTGGTGGGGGGGCTTGCTGAGAGCTCCCACAGCATGCACCACTGTACGTACTGGCCTGTGTGCCCATCTCCTAGTAGAAGGGACTGCTCTTATGCAGAGACACTGAGCACCAGCCCCAACCACAGACCTTAAACCATCCTGTGTCTTCAGGTCTCCAATCCGGGTCAGAGTACAAGAAAGAGGCTGTTGGCCTGTTAGGCAGTGCAAAGACCTGTATTCTTTAGATGGGCCCAGAAGGTCAAGTATGGGCTGGGCACCCACAGGGCGGGAAAAAGTTTCAGCTGGGCCAAGTACATTCATGCACCTCTTGCCTCTGAAAACCAGCTTTCTGGGCAAAGACTTTTTTGGTCACACGGTGAGCCTGTCATGTAGAAATGCCCATCACTATGGGAAATTAGATAATTCTTGAGCACCTATGTAACTTTTCCTCAGATACCCAAGTAAACCTGATGAAACCTGCTTTCGATAATGACTTCCTTCACACAACCCTCCTCAGTCTCTTCCATCTGAAGCCCTTTTTGCCCTCAGGCTGCCGCACCCAGATTCTTTCTTTGTTGAATCCAAGGGTGGCACTGGGGACTCACCACTTGCCTTTTAATCGTGGGGGTTCATAGTGAAGGAAGCAATAACAGCTTTGAAGCAACCCAATTGTTGCATGGGCCACGCAGAAAAGAGGAGGGCCCAGCCAGGTGGGCTCAGGGGAGGCTCTTGCCCAGTAGGCAATGGGTGTGGAGAAGAATGTGGAGGTGAGAAACGCTTGGGATATTGGGCAAAGTGCTTGCTTGGGAAGCAGGTGGAAATGACAGAAGTTTGGCAAAGGCCACACAGGATGCACCTGAGGACCTGATAGCCACTGATTCAGGGTCTCTGGCCACTGAGACAGATAAAGGTGGGGAGGAGGGCAGCATCTGTGAAGGACAAATGCAGGCCATTGTTCAGAGGCCAGGTGACTTTCCCTGTAGAGGTGCCCTTCCCCCAGACAGTGACAGACTTCAGAGGGGAAATGCAAAGCAACACTTCCCCTCAGAGCAGAAACAGCTCCAGGTGGGGTGGCGTGGCAAGCTGTGGGAGGTTTCTGGACATCTGCCCACCTGTCCCACACACAATTCTGTGTGTGGACAACAGAGCATGCAAAATCCCCCCTGTTCTTGGCAAGATCCACATAAATGCTTGGAAGTGATTTCCTAAGAGTAGAAAGGAGTGGAGACCTCACTATTTTATTCAGAAACCAAAAGAATTTAAGAATGGGTGAATGTGGATGCAACTAGAGATAATCACAGTAAGTGAATTAAGTCAGTTTCAGAAAGAAAATGTGGTATATCTTCTTTCATTTGTGGTTCCTAGAGTTTGTACTGATACATGAAATCACGTATGTGTGTATGACATGAAGGTAGAAGTGAGACTTCTGGGGGAGGGGAGGAGGAGAAGGGATGAGAAAAAGAGTGTGCATGTGGGGAAGAGTATATTCAACATGCAACAAATACTTGCATGAAAATTTTAAAAAAGAATAGCCAAATGTAACTAACTGCAGAGTGGTCCAGCTGAGGTTGTGGGTTCCAGTGGAAAGAACTAGGCTTATAGTAATCCCGTTGGGTTCATATCCTGATGTCCCCATGTGGAGTGTTCACTTGGGCAGGCTGCCCACTGCTCTACTCTACAGCGTCCTTTCTTGTGTCTCAGTACCCGCAGCACAGGCTGCCAGCTTTGCTGTGACAGGGTCATGACACTGGAAGTCTTTAAAAATTCCAGGGACTGTGCTGGAGAGATGGCTTAGCAGCTAAGGCGCTTGCATGTGAAGCCTAAGGACCCATGTTCGACTCTCCAGATCCCACATTAGCCAGATGTACAAGGTGAGGCAAGTGCAATGTCACACATGTGCACTAGGTGGCACAGCGTCTGGAGTTTGATTGCAGTGGCTGATGCCCTGGCATACCAATTCTCTCTCTCACTCTCTCTCTGTGTCTCTGTCTCTCCTTGTGCTCACTCTCTCTAAAATAAATCAAATAAACTAAATTAAATTTTTAAAAATGCCAAGGAGTGGACTGACCTCCACTCTGGACACTCTGTCTCGTTGCATTGCAGAATGGCTTCATGGGTAAGATTTTAAAGGCTCTCCAGGTGATACTAATGTGCAACAAACTTTGGGAACCCTCGGCCTAAAAAAACGACAAAAGAAAAATCCAACTCAATAAATATTTTTGGCTGTAGATCAACTACATAGTTTGTAGTCCCAGTGAATAATGTAAATATTAGACACTTCATTCAGAAATTTCAGAACTTTAAGATTTTTGACAACATAACATTGACCCAGAGCATTGACTGTAAATGTGGGCACTATATGGAACAGGCTTAGTATCCAGGAAGTCAGTTCTGTTTTCTCCTCTGGTTTCTGGTGGTACAATGCACCACATTACATTATAATGGCAAAGACATCACACAAAGGACAAGAGGAACTAGTTGCCCTGGTGGCATCTCCCACTCTCCACGCTTGTAGAAACTTTTCTAGCTGGAGCCTCGACCTCTGTAGGAGAAAACAGGGTTGTAAGGTTCTGGGGCTGGAAAACAAAATGAGGCCTCTCAAATCCTGAGTTCAGAACTCATTCCTACCTCCAACCCTGGGTCAGCTCATGCACTTAGCACCACTCCAGAGTAAAGTGGTTGTTTGTGTGGGAGTGGCCTCAGTTCTCATGGGGAAGTCATCAGTCATGAGCATTAATTCTGTGGCAAGGAAATCTCGACTTCCTGATTCTTACTTTAGGTGAAAATGATGACCTGCATGTCTAGCCCACTGAGCATCCAGCGCTGGGGTGGAACAGGTGGGCTGACACTATCTCTCCCTCTTCACCTTCATCAGTGGGGCCCTGGGACCCCCGTAAGGGGCCTTGCATCCCACGGTTTCCTTTGCTACATGGGTGAAGAGGTGGGCTAGAAAGGGAATAATTTGGATGAAAAACAGGCTGATGTGTGCTGTGAATGCCTCTTAGAAAGACAGCCTAGGATCCTGGGGCTGGTGCCTCTCCGACCCAGCAGCTGTGATTTAGTGAAAGGGCCTCACAGCAATACATCCCGGCTTGGCAAGAGCATCGGAAATGGGTTAAAAGTACACAGAATTTATGACTATCTGGTCTCCACCCCACTGTTTGCTCTTGGTCCTTGAGCAAGTTTACACAAAGGGCTCAGTGACTTGGGTTCCATCAACAGAAGCTCAGAGCATGTGAGCCTGGCCTGGGCCCAGCGGCTTGAGCCTGACTATGGCTTGTTAGTGCCAAAGGTGGAGGAAACCATGGGGGGATAATTGGGGGTTCTTCCTAGGAAGAGTCAAGCACTTAGCTCTGAGGAAACAACAAGTGTTTTATTTGCCACTGGGGCCCTCAGCTTTCACTCTGTAGGATTCCATCCTCCTAGGGTTCCAGTCTTGACCTTTTATCCCAACCTCTTTAAGACTGGGGAGATAATAGAGGCAATCTTTATTCAATCTTAACTGCTCACTCCAGCACAGTGTGGGATTCTTACCCCTTTGGACATGCCTTTGGAAAATGGCAAGACTTAAATGAGTATTGTCTCTATCTCAGCACTCACCGGACCATAGGTTGTTAGCCAATGTTAGCTCTCCAGGTTTATGTGTGTTGTCTCCTCAGACCTCCTGGAGGCTAGAGCTGGGACTCCTCCCAGTTGACAAGAGGCTAAATGCCTAAAGTCAGCTGGTGGGAGACCAAACTCCTGGATTTCTTGAGCCTTGGCAGTGCCAGGCCAAGTATCCCACCAGCACAATGGATTGGTTTACACTGGGGCTCACCTAGCTTCAGGTGGATGTGTAAAGGCTGAAGGAAACAGGGGCTCTACAGGTGAGATGGAAAAAGGAAGGTGGCATGCAGAGGGCAGGGAATATCCCCAGTGGATCTATTCTACTCATTGGAAACCGAAGCCAAACCAAAGCAAGGATGCTTTTGCCCTCGGTGGGGGAGATGGGAGCAATGGCGGTGGAATGACAGTGGTCACGGACGCCCAAACAGACCCCCAAGGATAGGCAGGATAGGTGCCACCTCCAAGGGCAGAGTGGAGTAGCCTGGCCCATTGGCATAGCCATTCCAATTTGCACAGGGGTCCTGAAGCCGTTTTGGGGGGGCTAGAGACAGACAGACCCTGTGTAGACAGGACTCTCAGCACCCCGTGCCCGTGTAAGGCTAGACGTGAGGAAGGGCAGAGGTTAGCACTCTGAAACCCCAAAAGTGCTGGCAGTGAGACAAGACTGGAGAGGCTTCTGGCAGCCAACTGCCAGGCTGGGGTGGGACCTTCCACCCACCTAAACAGTTAATGGCCAGCTTGCCAAGGCCACTGAGCAAAGTGCTACCTCACCACGGGCAGATTAAAATATGCATTTTTCCCCTAATTGAGCATAGTGAAATCAGCTGGTGGTCCTGTCACAAGTGTAGGGATGAATTGTCACAGCATGGAACACCCCACTCTACAGAGCATGTATTATACTAGGGAAAATAGCCACATAAACTTTCTTCAGCTGGAATTAAAACTAATTTGTTGTCCATTGGGCTGGGATATGGCAGCTTGGAGGAGACTCTGTGAACCCATCCCCCATCCATTGCATTTTTTTCCCCAGTGGCAGTACACGACCCAATTACTATTTGTTATTTGTCTAAACACATCACATGGCAAGGGCTGTAGTATAAACTGATGAACACTGTGAAGGCTCTTGTATGTGATTAGTCTTTGTTTCTGTAAGTATGTTTTGTGCCCAATGTGGTTATAGGGCAAATGTGTAAAACATATCCTACATTTCTCACTGCCTCCCATTATGAAATGAAAATGTGTTCTCAGAAGAAAACAGAAAATCCTGAGACAGGAATCAGTTGACTATACTCAGCAGTCTGGTGTAGGACTGGCCAGCAATCATGAAGGTCAGAGACCAAGGTGAAGCCTTTCTCTCTTTTCCTTGGGTAACTTGTCATGAATGTTTCCCTGACTAGATGTTCATTCACACTGGGACCCCTGAGCCAGCACTGGGGAGGCTTGTTTATTAGGTGGACTTCATAAAAAGTTGACAGACATAGCACAACTATTCAGTTTTAATTTCACAACCCTAGAAATTGTAATGCATATATGTAATGCTTTGGGTCAGTTCTTCTTTATTTCAAATATTCCTCATTTCAGATGTATTTAGGTATTTTATCGTCTTAATGCTCCTGAGCTTCTTTCAACCAAAGCATCTATTTGAACTTGACACATCCATGCAATGGCAGGGCCATTATGGCCCAATGCTGCATTTCCAGTAAGAGGCAAACGCTCACTGGGTTGGAACACCTGCAGCTCAGAGCAAAATAAACCCCCATGCATTTGCACATGGACCAATGTGCTTGCATTTAGACCACAGATTGTTTCTCTACATGCAGAACTTGGTGTTTATTTTTATTATGTCTTCATCAAGGTTTCTGTTTATTCAGGACATTTTGAATCCTGATTGTATTATTTACAAGGAGTCATATCTCTTGAATATGTGTATAAACTTGATAAATATCTTTTATTTGTTCCAATTAGCCCTGGGCAACACCTGGAAGCTACTGTGTCTGTCAGAATTTTGAGTTAGCCACTCAGCCATTTGCCTGGGTCCTCAGGGGCAGGGACCATACCCAGCATGTGAAGGACACTCAATGAACACTCGTGTGACAAGAAAAGGAAGGAACTGTAGGCTTTATTTGTTTTTTTTTTTTTTAATTAGGAAGATAATCATAAGTAAGACATGGGCCAGATTATAGGTAGCTCTAAAAAAGAGTGTGTCTGGAATGACATGTAAAATGTAGCTCACATAATATAAATATTCTTTTTTTTGGAGTATGAGACACTTAATATACATGCAACAATACAGTACATTAAAGCAACAAAATACACATAGATACATTGACATGTAACTTAGCATTCTTTTTGGGGGGATATGAAAAGTAAATAATACAACTTAAAAGATTGAGACATACATCTTTTACTTGTGCAAACACAAACTACCTCTAATTTTAGATGAACTGTACATAAACCTGAATTTCATAGTAGCCAATGAATTTTATACCAAGAGCTTTAAGAAAGGAGGAAAAGCCATGATCCTCAGGGTCTAGGTCTGCAGTTAGCAGCATGTTTACATGCATAGATGACTTTTTACATTAGACAAATCTGAAAAAGAATGTATGAATTATGGACTCTTGAATTTCCTTCTACTTTATAAAAAATTATGGAAAAAATTTAACAAGTATTTAATAATAAGAAAATCATAACTGTCAGGTGAGAATGGCTCATTAATGATAAATCATTTCTCACACTTTGATTCCTTATAATAGAAGCATAGGAGTATGATGACTCTCTGTAATAGTTTAGTCTCATAATTTGGAATATAAAATAATTAGTAGTAACAAGGTCATTCTTATATGAAAGACAATCTGAACAGTCATTTCAGGAACAAAGCAGACTTAGAAACCCTTAAACTAAGTCACATTAGGTGTGCTATATCACAGAGCTTTATTCCTGTTAGCATAAGACTTTAGCACTTGTAGAAACACAAATAATTTTGAGAAATGGTGCCTTTAATCTATTCTCAGGATGCATACCTTAGTATGAGAGGGGCATGAAAAGCAGCATTTTACCCACTTGGGGATGCCAAACGAAGGAACCAAAAACTTGGGCAGGATGAAGTGAAGAAAGAGAGAGGAGAATTATGGAACTTTTAGAATGGCCTTGAGCACTACCAGTACTTTCCTATGAACTATCAAAGTGTTTAGATGCTTTATCATTTATATCATAGTTATTCTCATGTATCGCTTACTGAAGACACAACTGACTATAATGACTTCTTTGGTTTTAAGAAATGATTAGGGATAAAAACACAAGACTAATTTGTCTTAGTTAATTTATTTGCTTATTATTCTTCCCAGCTGGTGGTATCAGCTTTTGCAACATTCGCCTTCAAGACAGGGCGCCTGAGAGATGTGGGTAAAGAGCCGATCCAGTCTGGCTCCTCAGGAAGGCCCCCAAACAGCCTTCTGGATTCTGCCGCCCTGCTGGTTGTGAAGAACTGAAGTCAAGAAGCTAAAGAAAGCCAACAGCTAAGCCCTTGTGCTAGGCAGTCTCCTGCCACCATGGTTCCTCAGCAGACCTTGGCATGAGGTCCCACAGTGCCATGGGATCCCCTTACCCTGCCCAAGGAGCTCTAGTCATAAAGGTATTGGACTTTTACTTACTTCTTTGTGCCATGCTCTTGTTAAGTGGCAGTAGATGCCACTTTAGTATAAGGAGAGTGGCCATAAAAACAACAGTAGTGACAGCTAACACTTACTGGCTACTTATGATGTGTATATGTGTTATTACACAGCATCCTTGTAGAAACCAGTAGTGGAGGTTGTATTATTGTTTCCACCTGAATGGGGAAACTGAAGCTTCGGAAGGGGGTCACGTGTCAAACCAGAACATATCAGACACTGTATTAAATGCCATAGATATATGGAGTCAAAAGGCAAAATCTCTACATGTATGGTTCTTAGACCATGTGGCTAGGTTCTGCTGGGTTAGCAACATAAAAACTCAGTGACTTAATATATTCATGGTTTATTTCTGATTCATGACGTATGTTTATTGCAGGTCAGCTGGGTGCTCTGTTCACTGTTGTCACTCAAGGGCTCAGGCTGATGAAACAGCCCCACATAGAACACTGGAGATCTCCGAGGAAGAGGAATAGCTGGAGACATGATGTGTCACCGTCACATGCTCTGAATGGACATATGTCACTTTCACTCTTATGCATTGTCCATGACAAGCCCATGGCCCACCCAGCCCTCAGGAGCTTAGAAGCATGATTCTATGGTCACCATTATGTGGAGTAGTGTAGAGATGAGGACAAACACACTTGTCACTTTGTCACTTTGTGTACAGCAGAATGCAGTGTCCCACGGACTACTTGCCCTAAGTTGAATATGGCTGCTAGCCCTTAGAAATTGATACTACCTATGGAAAATTCTTTTATGGCCTGGGTTTTCTTAGTGAAGGTGCTCAAAGCTGGAGAGAAAATATGTCTCCTGGCTCCTGTGGACTTAAAAGCATACATATTTAATAAAAACATTTTTTAGAGTTTTCATAGGTGACCATGGTCAGCAAATTACACCATGCACATGAACAAAATTCAGCTCAGGAGTCTGAAGATAGTTGTAGAGTGTTTTACAGAGTCAGAGCTGTGCATCACACTGATCACTACCACGAACAAGTTCAAGGCCTAATTAACCCTCCCTTGATGGAGCTAAAATCTAATCAGCCAGAGCTAAGGTGTTTTCCCTTCAGTGTGGTATGCACACATCAGAGATCCTTGGCACATCCTACATCTAATCTGCCTCACACAGCAGGTGTATCTGTAAAGGTTTAGGACTCCTTCTGGGTGATTGCAAAGCTCTGGTTTTACACTGAGTCCTATGCAGCAGCACACATGTTTGCATGTCTTTATGTGCTTTGTCTTATTAGTGGTTGAGGGGCTGCAGAGTTGAGTAAAAAGGAAAATATACAGCCTAGGGCTATGAATCAGCTTTTGTGACTTTTAAAATATATTATGGCAAGCGTGTTGAGTCTCTCCAAGGAATGGGGGTCTTTGAGTTTGTGACAGACACCACATCAGGTCTTATTGCTCAGAGTGAGAGCTGTGAACCCACAGCACCAATATTGTTAGAAAGGCAGAGTTGTGGCCCACACAGGTGTGCACAGAGATGGCGCATTGCCAAGCTCCTCAGGTGGGGCGTGTACATATAGGAGGCCTGAAGAACGTGGACATTAGGGACCAACACAAGCAAAGTCGAATGACAACTAGCCAGCAGCTGGATCAATTTCTCTTGAACTCACAGGCTTCCCTCAACCTATACATTCCTAGCATCTATTATCACTGCTTTGATCTCTTTCCACCTGGAGATTTTTCAACAAAGTTGTCATCTGCAGGAAGATGCAGTTCTTATCACAAGGGTGACTGAAGTTTCTCCCATGCTACCACATTTTATCTCTTTAGTTCCCTGCAAGCTCTCTGAAATCAAACACCCTTAGTTTTTCTAGACTAGTCTCCTTGAGTAAAAGACCAACCTCATCTTCCCCTTAGAATCTGTGCACCTTAAGTAGCTAGAAATTATAGAGCCTACCTAGCACTGCTCAGCCTTCCATAGTTTTTTGTTTTTGTTTTTTTTTTTTTTTTTTTTGGTCTCATTTTGGAAAATGTAAAGATTCTATTGCTTACTATTCAGTGAAAGCAGAAAAATTTAGAGTGGGTGGTCCTTTATGTAAAAAAAGAAAGGGATATAAGGAAGTACTCAGGGATTTGGTCACCCATAAAAGAAATAAAGAAAAGATAAACCAGAAACTAAAGATATTGCCCACCTACAGGGGACAAATGAGAAAGGATGGAGAGAAGAGGAGAAGAGAAAGGGTGGAGGGCTGGGAAGGGAGGGACTTGTTCTGTGTGGCGCTTTGATTCAGGGGTCCCCCATAAGCTTAGGTGTTCTGAATGCTAGGTCCCCAGCTGATGGAAATTTTGGGATTAAAGCCTTCCAGAAGCAGTCTATTCTTGGGGATGGGCTAATGGGCATTATAGTCAGCTTCCTCTTGCCAGTGTTTGGCACACTCTCCTGTTGCTCTTGTCCATCTGATGTTGGCCAGGGCATGATATCCACCCTCTGCTCATGTCATCATTCTGCCCTATCATCATGGACCTTCTCCTTGAGTCTATAAGCCAAATAAATAAACCTTTCTTTTCCCCACAAGCTGCTCTTGGTTGGGTATTTTCTGCCAGCAATGCAAACCTGACTGCAATATTCTGAGTTTCGCTTTTTATACAGATCAGACTTCTGAATGCCAGTAATGCTTCATACACTCCCCCAGTCACAAAGAATTCAAAGAAGCCATGCTCTGGAGGAGCCCTAAGAGATAATATGAAAAGAAACACATTTTAAATGATTCTATAGTATTAGTTCAGATTCACAGGCATCAGTGTAAATGCATAGTTTGTAAAGAGAGAAAGGGAGAGAAGTGGTGTTGCAGTCTGGTTCGCATTGCTGGTAGAAATCACCCAACCAAGAGCAGCTTCTGGGAAAAAGAGGTTTATTTTGGCTTACAGGCTCGAGGGGAAGCTCCATGATGGCAGGGGGAAACGATGCCATGAGCAGAGGGTGGACATCACCCCCTGGCCAGCATAAGGTGGACCACAGCAACAGAAGGGTGTGCCAAACACTGGCATGAGGAAACTGGCTATAAAACCCATAAGCCTGCCCCCCAAAATACACTGCCTCCAGGAGGTGTTAATTCCCAAATCTCCATCAGCTGGGCTCCTAGCATTTAGAACACCTAAGTTTATAGGGGACACCTGAATCAAACCATCACAGGCGGGAGGGAAATGGCTTATATACATGTATGATCTTGCCTCCTGTTTGTTGAGGACTCAAAGTAACAGCACCCCAGAAACAATGAGCACATCTACAATACAGATCTTGACCTTTGTTCATTCTACAAGATGTGGGGGAACCCACGGTGGGATGCAGTCATGAATAAACAGATCTAACTGTACTGTAAATAAATGAGATACGTTGTACGAGAAGGAATCAAGGCTTTGGATGATTTCAAAGCCAACAAGCCCAAGATGAGCCTGGAACTCATCAGTGATGCCAGAAAAACAAGAAGACCAAGAAAAAAAAAATACAAGAGTCTGTCAAAAGAACACTGGAACCAAAGCATAGAAAGACGAAACAATCGGGCAACAAATCAAGCAGAATCCTGAATTTTAACATAGTCTAAAACAAGTATCCACAAATAAAATAACTATCTAGATTCTAAATAACTAAGTGAATAAAAAATCAGATACATAGTAGGAAGAAGTGTCCTTTCCTCCCACAGGAGGTCCCATGAGCTGATGAAGACAGGAGAGAAACAACTCCGCTGAAGCCACTGACAGGTGCTCTGTAGGAGCGGTGCAAATGCCCCATTATAAATTAATGATGAGCTAAACATCTGTTGCTGAAGCCCCCTGGTTAGAATGCTGTGTTATTGCAGCCCTCACAAACTACTATGGGATATTAAAGTTTAATTGAGAGAGTTCTTGTAGAATGGAATCATTGCCTTGATGTGGATACCTTAACGGAGGGCTGGTAGTATCATGGCATGCTGTGGGAAAGGCACTTTAGGGACACTGCTTCTGAGGTCCCATCACAGGGGTCAGTGCTGCCTGCATGGACAAAAGTTGTCTAACACACATTTGTGCATGCACCACATAGATCCATACCGCACAAAACCTACACATACATGCCACACACATGCATATCATAGGCACCTACCTTATATACTACACCTCCTATAGTTTCCACCACCTCTCAAAATCCATCCGGTCATATACCCCCTTAATAGATTTGAACATTGATGAATTCAGAGCTCTTGTGATCCAGTCATTTCTCAATACTCCTGCACTAGGGACTAAGCCTTCAGCGCAGCAGCCTTTGGGGGAAATTTCAGACCCAAACCATAACATTCACCATGTCCATGCATCTATAAGCATGTACATACACTCAGGGACCCCACACACATACTCCTTCCTCACACACACATCACATATGGTACAAATTCTTGACAGGGCAGGACTCTCTTTCCAAGTCCTGCTTCCATGTATCAGAAGAAGGACAGCTGAAGTGTGGCTTTCAAGGCCATCTAATAAGCAGGGACTCTGATGAAAAGGCTGCCTAATGACCTGCTGACAGACACTACAGGTCATGAACACTTAGTGTTTTGTGAACACTATTTTACCTAAACCTAACAAGAAACATGTGAGAAAGGTGTTGTTTTCCACTGGGGAAAAAAACAAAAACACAAATACTCCATGCTATGACATTGAGGTTGTCCTCAAGTAGTCAAAACGACGATGAATGTAACAGCACTAGTTTCACACATACGGTAGATGTTTCGTTTGTTTTCTCAACCTCTGGTAGTGCCTTCTTCCTTCTCACCTGGGCGGGTTGCACAGATTTAATTTCCAGCTCTATTCCACTCTCCATCCCTGATGTCAAATCAACTGGTTCTTAAAGTCTGCTCATGCTGCTTGTTTCCATACTGGAGTAAAATGTGGTCTAAATCATGCCACACAGTACAATTAAATTATAATGTGACCAATGGTGAACTGTTGCCTGGACAATTTGTCATATAGACACTATTAGGAAGAAATATTTCAATATTGCTCATGAAATTTTAGGAGATTCATGAAGCTTTGTGAAGTTCATTGTAGGGACATAGATCCCAGGCTAAGAGCCTCTTCTCTCCTGTGATTTCTCAAAGTATCTAATGTACTATTTTCATTGTGGCAAATATAAATAGCATTGTTCTGCAGCCCCCACCATCACCATCTCCAGAAGACTCCATCATGCAAAACAGACACTACAAACCTACAAGACACTCATTGTCCACCATTCTGCTTTTGTGTCTCAGAATCTGACTTTTGAGAGATGTGTAAGTTGAACCATATAGTACATGTCTTCTTGGACCTGGCCTTTATCGTTTTGGATATGGCTTCTTTCGCTTAGCATATTATCCTCAAGGTTCGTTCATACTGTGGCATGTGTCTGGGTTTTCCTCTTTTCATACTGCAATGCAGGTTACAGTTTAGTTTCAGATGCTCTCCTAAGGCCCAGGAGATAAAGTCTTCTTCCTCAGAGTGGTATATCGGGTAAACTGGTAAAACCATTAGGAGATGGGGCCCAGGAGGAAGTTTTTAGGTCACTGGAGGCATGTCCTTGAAGGGACTAGTGGTACTCCAGTCCCCTCCTTTTCCTCTTTTTCACTTCCTAATCACAAGATAAGTTTTTGCTTCACAGTTCCTCTGATCTCATGTGTTGCCTCCCTGTAAGTCCAAAGCAACATGAGCCAAAGTAAATCTTTCCTCCTCAGAAGCTGATTATCTCAGGTATGTGTTGTAGTGATGGAAAGCTAACTCAGTTTCCATATACTTATCTGTCCATCTGTCAGTGGGCACTGGGGTTGTTTTCCTCTTTTAGCTATTGTGATTAAGGCTGGCACAAATGTCATATCATACTTTTAAAAAAAAATTTTATTAACATTTTCCATGATTACAAAATATATCCCATGGCAATTCCCTCCCTCCCCACCCCCACACTTTCCCATTTGAAATTCCATTCTCCATCATATTACCTCCCCATTACAATCACTGTAATTACATATATACAATATCAACCTACTAAGTATCCTCCTCCCATCCTTTCTCTTCACTTTATGTCTCCTTTTCAACTTATTGGCCTCTGCTACTAATTATTTTCATTCTCACACAGAAGCCCAATCATCTGTAGCTAGGATCCACATATGAGGGAGAACATGTGGCGCTTGGCTTTCTGGGCCTGGGTTACCTCACTTAGTATAATCCTTTCCAGGTCCATCCATTTTTCTGCAATTTCATAACTTCATTTTTCTTTACCGCTGAGTAGAACTCCATTGTATAAATGTGCCACATCTTCATTATCCACTCATCAGTTGAGGGACATCTAGGCTGGTTCCATTTCCCGGCTATTATAAATTGAGAAGCAATAAACATGGTTGAGCACGTACTTCTAAGGAAATGAGATGAGTCCTTTGGATATATGCCTAGGAGTGCTATAGCTGGGTCATATGGTAGATCAATCTTTAGCTGTTTTAAGAACCTCCACACTGTTTCATATCATACTTTCATATTCACACATTACTAAGTTTTCAGATTCTTACAATAACCTTGGACATGGGACACTGTTCTTGCTCTCATTTGTGCTAGATGAACACAGAGCCTCTCCAAGTGTCATGATTGCTACTTGGCAGAGCAGGGCCTTGAATTAACAGTCCTTTAATTTCAACTCCATTGGTTAAACATGGCAGACCACATGTGTTACATATGTCTTTCATTTGGTTTGGTTAGGGAAAGGAACAGTGCTGAGGAGAATCTCCTCATCACTGGATAATGGATGGGGTTGTACCTCCGTTTAGCAAAATAATCTGAAACATTTTTAGTGGGTCTGAGTGAACACAGCTCTTTCTTCCATCAAATCCTTCCATTTTGAAAGCTCTTGAGACCTGGAGTCAAAAGCTGAGGAAGGGACACATCCTCCAATCTCACTAGGAAGATAGCACTGAGGGTTCCATGTGTGTCCTATGTGACACCCTCTTTCCATATAGTGCAGGAGAATCTGAAGCCCACAGGACCCTGGTTGGATGGGAGCAGGATCAATGGGTACCCCATGCTGAGGAGTCAGTGAGGTCACTGCTTGTTTCTGGAGTGACTGGTATCCAAACCACCCCACTGAGCCCCTGACCACAGGGAAAGCTGTCCTGGTCCTGCTGAAAGGCTCCAAGGCATTAACTGCTGGCAATTTTGACATGTCAGATATTTAATAAGGAACAAATTAGCACGTGGGTCTTTTTCCCTGAGACAATCCAATTTCTACGCCAGGCACCAACTTCTATATTTCAAAATGCACTTTTGAAGGTTAATTAGAGAAGCGGCAGAGATAGTGTTTTTCCAAGAGGGATTTTCTGGTTCCTTCTAGGCTTGTGGATGGCAGAAAAAAATAACTTTCAGACACTGTAAATTGAGTATGTGAAGCTGTGAGAATAAACCCATCTCATTAGTCATCGTGTCAATTATAGTATCTAAGGAACAATTTTGTAGCAATAGCATATTTATTTGATGCTGTGAAAGCTACCTGGATCCTCTGTCAGAATGGTATTTGCTCTTAATGCTCCGAGTACCTCTTTAACAAAATGGCACTCCATAAAAATTTAGTGTGTTCCTCCTGTAATTAAATGGCCCTAGTCATTTTTGCATTTATGATATAAACTATAATGGCTGTAAAATCCTGCAATTAACTTTCCTTGCGCCAACATTTCATACTTGAGAAATTCTCATTACAAATTTCATTACTGATTCACTTATCTGTAATTTGTCCTATGTAACCTAAAGAATATTAACAAATTTAGAGTCACTTTTGCTCTATTAAAAATGAAATAGAAAAGTCTTTCACCTAGCAAGTCAATCATGATGTTTCAAAGGACCCCAAGTGGTCAAGAGTACTGGTGGTCACGGGACTGAGAGAGGAGCGGGGGTGGAGGGAAATGAGAGAGCTGTCACTGAGCATTCTTGACTACTCAGCAAGAGGCACAGACCATGAGAGAATGACGCCCAGGGAAAGTACGGCGCATGGATGGAGACACAATTAAAAAGGGAATAAACGGCTGGGCTTTCATGTACAGTGGCTTCTTGTCACTTCTGTTTTTAAAGAAACTCATGGAACTTAATCTTTATTTATAGAACATTGCAAAATATGCAATTCCACATAGAAATAAGAAACTCAAAGGACATGCTTCATACCATATGTACAGTATAGAACTGTTCAAGGGTAGTTTTCTTGTTGAAAGTGCTACAATAACAAACCACATTTAAAAAGAGTTTTTAGAAGAGCAAACAATAAGACACATTTCTTATCACTTCCACCTCGGCTCTCATTTCTGTGGGCTCTCTGAGGCCGGGGTTGGCTGCAGTGGGATGGCAGGGTTGAGGCCGCCCTCCTCCTTCTTGCTTAGGCTGAAAGTCTATCCAAGAACTTTGTGGTTGCTGATAGCAGTGACACAATGGAAGAACAATTCAGCTGAGAAGCTGCCCATCTGAGAAGCTTTGCCATTCAAGCTTCCATCTCCCTGGGAATAGCTGCCTGGAGATGGGGGGGGGGCATGTGGAGAAGCCTCCCTGTCCTTTCAGCCTCTCCTGCTCCCACATTCAATGCAGAAACAGACGTAAGGTGAGCTGAAGGCTCACTCACCTACTGTCAGGGGTCCTGAGTCTCAGTTTCCCTTCCGTCACAACCTTGCTGGGTGACTGGGTAAGATTTGTCACCTGTCTGGGTTCTACTTGTCAGCCTTAAAATGGAAGAGGCTTGACTAGCATGATCACTGAGACTCCATGTTCCTCAGGGACAGGCCACTACCTGGAAGAGAAAGCCTAGAATGCCTCTTTACCACACAAATATGTAAAATGGGGTGCTATTGTTTGTCAGGAGCAGACTGCATAAATATGTCCCCCAATAATACCCTATTTCAGCATTCTGCTGCCTTCTATAACTGCATTCCTTTTATTCTAATTTGTAATTAACTTTTACAAAATTAAATTGGAGATAGAAAATTAGTGTCCCAACATAAATAATCCTTCTGTGGGACGTGCCAGTGTTAATGCAATCAACAATACGATTCATAAATGAAAGAAATGTTGTCATACTTATTACTTCTGTGTGCTCCATCTTTCATAGAATATTACAGTGCAAATTGAAATTTTATATGATTTAATAAACTTCAAAAAGATATTATGGCCAAATAACCACATAACTGTAACAAATTATGCTCCTCCCTCATTACAGAGCTTTCTTCTCACACAGGGCTGGCGGCCTCATTATCAGAGTGGTGTCTTTGACAACCTGGAGCCCATTAAAAACACCTTGAAGAACACATTCCCCACACCATAGAACTTCATCTATACTGGGCTGGAATCCTTGAGGATGGTGTTATAAAATGAGGAAATGGTATATTTCATTTTTCATCCTAAGACTCAGGCAACAAAAGCATGTTATCTGGCCCCATAAGACACCCCCACCTCATGCCTCTCTGTGACCCAAACCAAATTCTTCGTCATCACCAGAGAAGCTGAAGTCAAATAATCAAAGGAGCAGAGGAAGGGATTTATTACCCTCCAATCTTGAGCTGACTTTATAGGGTTAGAAGCTTAGACTTAAAGGGCCTTTGTCTTCAGAACACAGACCTCCCATTTGAGCTGATTGCCATTTTTCAAAGGTTTCCAGCTCACCCAGGGGTTCATTAGGGTGGTGGAGGAAGGCAGGATGGATAGATGGACCAGCACAGCAATCTAACTCCCATCCCATTGGTTCCTGGGCCTCACCAAACTCCCTTGCCCTCCAATTTGGACCAAGGAAGCTGGAAATAGAACCACTCTCTAATCATGTGTGGTAGTTCTTGGAGCATGATATGATTTCTATAGTTCCCAGCGATGTGTGGGACACACTTGCACTGAAGAATTTAATGACTTGTTTTATTGCTGCCTGCCATCAATATTTATCTATATTAACTGACAAAAAGCATTCCTTGAAATGATGCCTCACACCTCTGAGCATCATACAGTAATGCCAATGTCATCAGTTGGACCAAATTCTATGAGAAAACAGAGAAATACAGTATGAATGGAAATAACCCAACTCCAAGTTTTCAACTTGAATGGCAGCAATCTGGAAAACCACAGGCAAAATGACTCCGGTTGCTAGCCCTGGAGTGAGAGGATAAAAGCCCTGGAAACATCTGTCCTTGGCTTGGCTTTCTTCAATTTGCAAAAGCACCTTTCAAGTATCCATTCTAGAAAAACAAAATTCTGACAAGGCAGGGAGGCAACTCAGATCCTACCAAGCTTCTTTCTGCCTAAAACCCTGCGGGCAAGAGAATGGATGTGGCCTCTGTGTCTCCCTCAGTCCTCTTCCTTCTAGTGCTCAGGTTCTCCACTCTCAGTTTTCCTCCTGCCAGTAGCCCCTCTTGGGCTACACTTTAGCACATTACCTGGCCTGGGTCTCGTCTATGCATTTATCTGAATGAACATCGTATAGTATGCTGGTGTGCATACTCACTATTGCTTTCCCCTCCCCAGTACAGATGTTCCCTGAAGGCAGAGCCATGTAGGCGTTCACTCCATGTCCCATGGAGGCTGACACATGACCAGGGCCACTTCCCATTTGTGACACCCATTATCCTCAGTGGGAAAACATGAACTTGAAGCACGGAGGGCATTTCTAGCATACGAGACAGATGACATCATCTTGAGCAAACAGCTTTAGAAGGATCATCTGTGTATCTCATTCAAAAATGAGTATTTTCAAGGGCAAAGGGTCCTGAGACATAGCTGAGCCAGTCCTTAATCCTACAGATGAGAAAGCTTACTCTCAGGAGGAAAAGAACCTGGGCCAAGTTTGCTCATTCCATGGCCAAAGTTTCCATAGAACTCAGGCTGGGGGCAGCTCACTGGCCTGGATACTGACTCCGAATATAATTTAGCTCCATAGCCAGCAGTGGCTCGATGGCTTGACTTTCACATTCTGGGCAGAAATGTTCTTTCTATAATTTTCCCATCTTCAGAAATTATGTTTTTGGGACATCTGGGCAAGAGGATTAGTTCTTAATTCATAATAGGTTTACATTTTTAATAACAGAATTAGAAATTCAGAAAAACTTTATAACTCCACTATTAACCTACTGCACATAGATTTTCTATTAATCTGAAATTGCTCACTCTGTGATTTTCTGCACGTTGGAAGAAACACAGACTTGGAAATAGACAATGAACAGAAGGACACATGTTCAGCCTGGTGTCCAGTCTGCCTAGAGTTGTAAAATCCTGCTGTTATTTGATGCAGTTGGGGGAGCAGGATTGATAAATTGCATATTTTCTTTAAAACAATGAAATGAAATTAATTCCTTTTTGTTTTAAGCTTTGGAAGCAGTCCATTTTTTGAATTAACTAGAGGTGCTCAGGAGTATGAATTACAGGCTGAGAATCACTAAATTAAGAAGCTTGAAGTCATTTGGTAAGACCTTGTATTTATCAGGCCATATTCATGGATAAGTTGTAGGAGGATTTATAAAGTATTTGTAGCCCTTAAATTAATACATAAGGAATGATTTAAAAGGAGTTTAAAGTCTGTTCAGAAATTATTGATACATATTACTATTTAGAGGAAAGAAGCAAAGGTATCTAATGTCCTAGACATTAGTAATTATAGCATATAAAATTGCCTACTAAAATAAGGTATCTTTGCTGTAAATGCTACTTGCTTATCAATTGTTCTGAATAAAATTAATAGAAAAAATAAAGTACGACTTACAATATTTGAAGAAAGTGGAAACGGCAAAGCTTTCTTTTAATAGTCATCTGATATCCAATCAATACCCCATTTTCTTAGTGATTAATTCAAATCAAGCATCCAGCTTTTAACATTTTAACTGATACATGATCTTGGGCTTTTATTTACACTCTAGACTTCCAAAGCAGGATAACTTTAGGGTTTTGATTATATTGCTGATATTCCCTGCACTATGGTCAGCGTATCTATCATGCACAGATGAAAAAATAGTTTGGGGTGTTTGGAAATCTGGATAGAGAAGAGTTGTCTTCATTCTTTCAGGCTAACGAGCAGTGATAGGTATTCAACGCATCAAACTGTCAACATTGCAACTTCCACTGTCATCTGCATCATAATCTGTTTCTTAGTAACACTTGGTCTGAGCAGCAGTAATAGAATTAATTATACTTCATTTTGCTGCCTTTAACAGTATTGACCAAATTTAAGAACAAATGAGAAGTGCTTATCAAGCTTGAAGAAAATAATCCATCAGTGGCACAATTTAAATTCTCTGCAGTTCTCTTATTAATCAAAGTAACACTTACTATCCTATCTCCACTTCCCATTAGCAGTCATTAAGCCCTGCTGCTGATTGAAGCAATTTCTTTAGGGATCTCAACCTCATTTTTAAGAGAAGTTCTTCAGTGGAAAACAATATCATAGAAGTGTGGTGACTTAAAAGAGAGGGAAAAGGTTCTTCAATCATGTTTTGACCTTGATATTTTTCAGCGTTAAGTTAAAAGGAAAAAAAAAAAAAAGTACACAGCAAGATTGGAAACTTTGAAGAGTAGACTGCTGCCCCTGCCTCATCTCCCAAAGGAGTCACCACAGTCCAACACACAAGGCACAGATTTGGGGGAACACTTCAGCCAGCTGCTCCAAGCCACCATGGTCTTACCGCGTTCTTTCACTCACAGTCCACGTGCATCTCAGAAAGAACAGGCAGAGAAGGGTTCGAGAAGGAGTCATCAAGAACACTGTGTCTTGGCCTCTGGTTGTGGGAGAGCATGGGGAAGAGGTAGAGGAGCCAGACATCTGCAAGTGGAAGACATGGGTTTGAGGTGATGGTCAACCCTCCTTGCCATGGGATCCTGGATAACTTGTTCAGTCTGTCTCAAGATGGAAATGATGTCAGTGCTCTGCTTGCTGTGGAAAGCACATGAGGCAACATCCGAGAAAGTCCTTTGAAATTGTTAACCACAATAAAGGTGTTAACTCTTCAAGACCTCAAAGTGAGGGCATGCTGGCACATAACACGTGGGTCATGTGTGTTGTGTTATTCCTAGAGAAGTCTTGTTGCTAAAACTGACAATGAGAATACCCACCTTATTGAGATAGAGGATTTTTGTTTGAATAAAAACTTCTGTAATACACATGGAAGAGCCCACAAAACTGCATGTAACAAAGCTGTGGGGCAACTGGCAAAAGACAAAATATTGCTAGAATTTGGAGAATTTGGAAGGCAATGCTTTTGCCTCTAAAAAGATTTCTGTAATCAGTACAATTAAGGAACTGGTGATCTTAAGAGAAAATAAGTCACAAGAAGAGGATGATTGTTCAGACAATGCAACGCCTGCTAGTTTGGTCACAGAGGGAAAGATGGTTAATACCAGGACAATTTCTTCCATCATCTGGGAATCTAATGTCAGTGGCAATGACTGCATCAGGGCCACACTGTCAAGAGGCAAGTCACCAAGGTGAGTGCAAAGTAAGCCCATCCCAGTATGGCAATAGATATGGGATTAGGCTATAGAACTGTATCTTCTCTGGATCATCCACTTTGGTGTAAAGACGGCTGATGTTCTGTAGCCTTGCATGTCATCTGCTTAATCCCTTGGAATATTAGTTGACTTTCTGTTGCTGTGTCCAAAACACCTGACAGAAACAACTTAAGAGAGAAGAGATTTGTTTGGTATCACAATTTCAGAGGTGTTGGTCCATCACGGTGGGCAGGGTGTAGCAGGGCAGAGCAGCTCATATCATGGTAACCAGGAAGCAAAGAAAACGGGATACAGAAATGGGCCAGGGAAAGATATATCCCCTAATAACAGTGTCCTACTTCCTCTAGCTAGGTTCTTCCTCCCCAAATGACACCATAGTATGAATCTCTTATGGGACTAATCTATTCACTAGGTCAAAACCCTTCTGGGTTAATTGTCTCTGGAAATACCCTTACAGAAACACTGGGAGGCGTACTCTACTAATTCGCAAGCATCTCTCAATCTAGCCAAATTGACTATCATGACCAGTGTGCTTGGAAATCAGCAATTCCTTCTCTTTACTAATTAAAACTCACCAGAATTCCATTGTTTATAGAAGCCAAATAACACCACATGACACTGGTTATAAATTTTTAAGGTGGTAAGACAAGATTTACTCTGATAAACTTTTAAATATTTATTTTGTTGAGAAAGAGAGAGAGAGAGAATGCATGGGCATGCCAGGGCCTCTTGTAGCTACAAATGACAAACTCTAGACACATGTGCCGCTGTGCATCTGGCTTTACGTGGGTACTGGGGAATAAAATCCAGGCCATCAGGCTTTGCAAGCAAGTGCCTTTAACCACAGAGCCATCTCTCCAGTCCCTGCTCAACCTTGTCAGTGAGGACACAAGCCCAGGAGGACCTGTGGCTTGCCTGCAGCCATCCATCAGGTCACTGTTGGCCATCTCAGATGGTTCAGAAGTGACCTGGCTCCTCTAAGTGGCCTTTCAAGATCTGTTGGGAAGCTTTCCTCTTTCCCCAGAGGAGGTGTGGACCTATGAAGGAGACCTGAAGAACCCTCTTGGAATGGACTTTACTTCTTTTCTATGTCTGTGCCTTAAACCTCTGCTTTTGCTTGGCTCCAAGACAAGGACTTTGGAGACTGGACAGCTGGGATAGATCTTTCTGTTAATGGTCAAAGCCCTGGGGGGATCAGTCAAGATTGGATCTGAATTTGCTTGGCCAGCATAGACATGAAGACACCTCTCAATAGGCTCCTGGGCCTGATGCATAGAGACGACCATATAATCAATGAGGAGATGGGACAATCCCAGATTTTGATGACCACAGATGTTTCCCTCTGCAGACCTGCTCTTGAGATGTCCACAGAGACCAGAGTTCAGTCAAAGTGAATTTTCCTTCCTCAGAGTGTTGTAGGGACCATCCACAACTTAATTTCTGAAAAGACATTAAATATACACTGTTCATCTCTAGGAAATGAAACGCTGAGCTCGATTTTTGGATCAATGGAATACCTAGTCCCGTTAAAGCACTTAAAAAGGAAAACATCTACAAAATGTCCCATTAGGCTGACAAATTTATAGCACTATGAAAAGTGTGCCAGCAGTTTCAAAGGCTCATAGAGTGTTGTGTTTAAAGGGTATGAATGGATTTGAGTCCAGCAATATTTCATCCACACGAACAAGTTTAGCTATCATATCTCTTCCCACTATTTCCCACACTTACTTTTAACAGGCATATGTATGTCATGACAGAATATGGACATCATCTTAAAAAATAAGTTGTAAAATGAATGATATTAAATGGACTTTCACAGCATGAAGACATGGAAATATATTCCCGTCTTGATGTGTGGGGCTGTACAGACATAAATGCCATTAGCATTAATGGTAATTATGTGCGTAAATCCCCATGCTCTCGATGAGAATGTGTCCCTTCGTTTGCAAGTACAATGACTGGCTCATTTTTGAAACTAGAAACAGCTGGGACTTTTCTCCTCTAACAGGAGGGTGGCTTATAGCATAAAATCTGATTACCCACTTTCCCAAAACTTGCAATTCAAGGACTTCAAAACTCCTTTTCCTCAGAAGAGCTTGGAGACAGAGGAAGCAGCTCAAGCCGCCTTTGGAGTGATCTGGGAATTCGTGCTGTATCGTTATTACTTTCCTGTCACTTGCTAATGCAGTTATGCTACAGGATCTATGTTCTCTCACAACAAACTCACGTTATTATACTCTGGTAACTATCGAGAATCCTATTTTCCAATCAGCCCAGCAAAAGCTGTCCAACTACAATGAAAAGTTGCAGAAAGTAAGCAAATTTAGCTTGCTGTTTACCAAAGCCAGTATAGTCCATTCTTACTAAGACAGGCAAACCAGGCGGATGGCAGATCCCGGGCAAGGGGTCAAGTCTTCTCTCTCTGACTCTTAAATTAATAAGGCAGTGACATCGATGTGGACTGTTTCATCTGACACAGGAGGAAAACCAAACCAAACAAAAAGTTCTCTTTGCCTAAAAGCCAGAAGGCATTAACACAGAAGGCCACCTGGCTTGTGACTTTTCACACACTTCATCAGAGTAAAACAGAGTAAAGTGACACGTGTAATTAAAATATACTTAAAAAAAAGCCAATTATGAAGGAACTAAGAAGCAACCATATTCTTTCTACAAACTATTTTCACTTAGCACAGTTCAGATGGAATTATTGCCATGACCTTTTAAAAACGTGGAAGAGTGAATCAATACCCTTTTCAGAGCAAGACTGCCGAGCTGAATTGGCTATGCCGTAATGGTGTGTATTTCTGCATCAGAAGGCAGTTGAAACCTAATTATCGTCAATCACATACAAGGTAGCTCCATGTACTGATGAGCCAGTCCAGGCAGGCAGTGTGGCACATGAAGAGCTGTGCATGTGAGTCTTCAAGATGGAAGAGTACGTGTGAAGGGGGCAGGGATCATGGGGAGCCCTAGGCCAGCGGAGTCAGGCTCACAGGTGAGTTATAGGGACTGTCACTCATTTACAATAACTAACACTGGCCTGTCAGAAACAGCCACCTGTAAATGACGCATGAGTGTCTGGCAGCCTGCCATCCCCCCCGACAGACCTTGCAGCCAAGAATTACATGCTATTGTCGAGGTCATCGGAATGCTTACTTGGATACATGCCACGTATTATTAAAAAATAACAAACAGCCAATCAGCAACATTCTGTGAGGCTCAAGGGCACAAAAGGCAACCTGCTTTAGCAAAATAAGAAACAAACATCCAAGATCCATTGTAGCAGGTAATCTGTTTAATTGCTCCTTGGCAGATATAAGGAGGCAGCATGATGGCCTAGTGACATCACCACCACCTTGGATGAGGAGAGAACACACACGGATATCCACTGTTCCTAAGCTGTTTCTGACATGATGTCAGTAAAATCCAAAAACAAACGCTTAATCGACAATGAGGACAGCCCAATAGCCAGACTATGTGCTACTGACAGTTCCTGGGCTACAAAGCCATGGAAACCAGTTTGCAATGGAAGGAGGTTGGAATTTCAGGCATGGCTTTTCCATTCAATTTCATCATTTCCAAATTTTCCTGAGAATATTAAAGTGATCCCATGTACCATAACAAATGCTTTTCTTTGCAATAAATCTTATAATATATCATCAAAAAGCCATGTTATGTTTTAAATTTTGTTGGCTGGATATAGGTAAAAATTCAACCTAAGGTTAAGTATTTTAACATAATAAGTATAATTCTTAAGTATTAAGACTATTAATCCATGAAGAAGTATTTGGACAGCCCTTAGAAACTTTTCTTGGAAATTAAAAGGAAACAATTCAAGATTTCAAGTATCGCTCCATCTCAGATGCAGTTTCCATAGTCCTGCAACACTAGCGTGACTTGCTCCACAGAAAAGGACTTGTTGTGTTTGTCAGCATTATACAGTAATTGGGCAATCTTTTGCTCAATGCGCTTAATGTTCTTGAATACGGACATTAAAAATGTGGCTTAAAAAAATTGAAATACTCATTACACACAAGCAATAGTTTTTAATTTAGAAGAGTCTAATTGAAACCACATTTGTTATGCTGAGACTGCCAATAATTATCTTGGCTTTAAATATGCAAACAAAGATTCCTAGAGCTGAGTGTGGTGACTCAGGGACCAGCCCATGCTATCAGGTAGACAATCTCCCAGTATTCCAGATGGCCCACAGGCTGCTGTGGCCGAGCACATGGCTGCAGGGTCAGCAACTGGAGGATTCTGTGAGAGTCCTGTCCTAACAGGAAGGCACAAACTTGTTCCATCCCCCCTGAAACACAGCACACTTGAACTAGGCAGTTATCTGCCCCCAGAGGTAACACACCATCATTTTAGCCTCAAGCCTTTGCGCATGTCCATCGCAAGTGAAAGAGCAAGAAACAAGCGAAGCACGTGCTCACTCTTGCTAACAGAGTATTGATGAGGAAGCCGCCATTGTCGAAAGCCATGGCTTCCAGGCAAGGTAGGACCCGGGGGAGTCTGTAACTCTTGCTAGGCTCAAAACAACATAGAGAATGCCTCTCTTGCATAGCTTGTGGCCAAAGACAACTCCAGAATCTCTTCTGAGTGATAAGTTGTCTACTGCAATTCATGTGACACTGATCGCCACAGAACAGTAACACTCTAAGGCCTCTTAACAGGAAGCTTCTCAACATACCGGTTTCTAATGTCCCACAAGTGCTATAAAGTGATTGTTGTTGACCATTGTCTTGCTTTAATGTTCCCTAAATAATAATAAACTTTAATGGTAAAAAAAAATCTATTCTCATTCAGGAATATATTTCTTGTAAATATATTTCTTGTATGATGTAAAAATAAATAAATTTTCCTTTTGGCAACTTAATTTGTAAATAACTGAGGTTGCTTTTAGATAGGAGACCTGCACTGAATTTGGAATCTATGTGCCTGTTTAATATCATTAAGGGAATATTGTATTGGTTACAATGGCTCAGGAAAGTAACTGGTTTCCATGTGGTTATATCAATCTATTTCTGTAACACCATACACTAGTTTTTCCCCTAGAGTACTCCTTGTAATGCCAAGAAAGTGTCAGAAATAATGACTGTCTACCTATATCTGCAATAAAACGTAGAACATGGATATTATAGTTGTAAGTATCAAAGATTTATTTCATGACTGCAGGTAATGATGAATCTTTTAGCACAACTAATGTCTGGAGGAAACCTCTCTTCTTCTCTGAGCTGTCACATGGAGACTATTTATAGGGCCCTTAGTGCTGTGGGGTTTTAGCATAAAGAGGCAATGTGTCTAAGGTGCCACTGGATGGAAATGTTAGCAAGGGCTTCCTCTCATTGAAGATCTTTTAGTAGATGGCATAGATTCCCTCTTTGTATGTTTACGTCCCCCCAAAGACAGGGGACAGATGTTTAACATCAGCCCATTAATCCCTTAGCCCAGGTTCCTGTGACA